>NW_021604564.1:2124329-2129427 GCF_004785775.1 Grammomys surdaster | reverse complement strand
CCCAGGAGGAGTAGAAGGCAGGAAATAATCAAACTCAGGGCTGAAATAAACCAAATAGAAACAGAAAGAACAATACAAAATATCAATAAAACCAGGAGTTGGTTCTTTGAGAAAATCAACAAGATAGATAAACCCTTAGCCAGATTAACCAGAGGGCACAGAGACAGTATCCAAATTAATAAAATCAGAACTGAAAAGGGAGACATAACAACAGAAACTGAAGAAATTAAAAAAATCATCAGATCCTACTACAAAGGCCTATACTCAACAAAACTGGAAAACCTGGATGAAATGGACAATTTCCTAGACAGATACCAGGTACTGAAGTTAAACTAGGAGCAGATAAACCATCTAAATAGTCCCATAACCCCTCAGGAAATAGCAGCAGTCATCAAAAGCCTCCCCACTAAAAAAAGCCCAGGACCAGATGGTTTTAGTGCTGAATTCTATCAGACCTTCAAGGAAAACCTAATACCAATTCTCTTCAAACTATTCCACAAAATAGAGACAGAAGGAACACTACCCAATTCGTTCTATGAAGCTACAATTACACTCATACCCAAACCCCACAAGGACCCGACAAAGAAAGAGAACTTCAGACCAATCTCCCTTATGAACATCGATGCAAAAATACTCAATAAAATTCTAGCAAACCGAATCCAAGACCACATCAAAACAATCATCCATCATGATCAAGTAGGTTTTATCCCAGGAATGCAGGGATGGTTCAATATTCGGAAATCCATCAATGTAATCCACTATATAAACAAACTTAAAGAAAAAAACCACATGATCATCTCACTAGATGCTGAGAAAGCATTTGACAAAATTCAACATCCCTTCATGATAAAAGTCTTGGAAAGATCAGGAATTCAAGGCCCCTACCTAAACATAGTAAAAGCAATTTACAGCAAACCAGTAGCCAACATCAAGCTAAAAGGAGAGAAACTTGAAGCAATCCCACTAAGATCAGGGACTAGACAAGGTTGCCCACTCTCCCCCTACCTATTCAATATAGTACTGGAAGTCTTAGCCAGAGCAATTAGACAGCAAAAAGAAGTCAAAGGGATACAAATAGGAAAGGAAGAAGTCAAAATATCGCTATTTGCAGATGATATGATAGTATACTTAAGTGACCCCAAAACTTCAACCAGAGAACTCCTAAACCTGATAAACAACTTCAGCAAAGTGGCTGGTTATAAAATCAACTCAAACAAATCAGTAGCCTTCCTCTACATGAAAGATAAACAGACTGAAAAAGAAATTAGGGAAATGACACCCTTCACAATAGTTGCAAATAATATAAAATACCTTGGTGTGAATCTAACCAAGCAAGTGAAAGACCTGTATGACAAGAACTTCAAGTCTCTGAAGAAAGAAATTGAAGAAGATCTCAGAAGATGGAAAGATCTCCCATGCTCATGGATTGGCAGGATTAATATAATAAAAATGGCCATCTTGCCAAAAGCAATCTACAGATTCAATGCAATCCCCATTAAAATCCCAACTCAATTCTTCATAGAGTTAGAAAAGGAAATTCTCAAATTCATATGGAATAACAAAAAACCCAGGATAGCGAAAACTATTCTCAACAATAAAAGAACTTCTGGAGGAATCACCATCCCTGACCTCAAGCTGTACTACAGAGCAATAGTGATAAAAAATACCTGGTATTGGTACAGAGACAGGCAGGAAGATCAATGGAATAGAATTGAAGACCCAGAAATGAACCCACACTCCTATGGTCACTTGATCTTTGACAAAGGAGCTAAAACTGTCCAGTGGAAAAAGGACAGCATTTTCAACAAATGGTGCTGGTTCAACTGGAAGACAACATGTAGAAGAAGGAAAATTGATCCATTCTTATCCCCTTGTACAAAGCTCAAGTCTATGTGGATAAAGGACCTCCACATAAAACCAGATACACTGAAACTAATAGAAGAGAAGGTGGGGAAAAGCCTCGAATACTTGGGCACAGGGGAAAAGTTCCTGAACAGAACTCCAATGGCATATGCTCTAAGATTGAGAATTGACAAATGGGACTTCATAAAATTGCAAAGTTTCTGTAAGGCAAAGGACACTGTCAATAGGACAAAACGACAACCAACAAATTGGGAAAAGATCTTTACCAATCCTTCATCTGATAGACGGCTAATATCCAATATATACAAAGAACTCAAGAAATTAGACTCCAGACAACCAAATTACCCTATTAAAAAATGGGGTATAGAGCTTAACAAAGAATTTTCAACGGAAGAAACTCGAATGGCCGAGAAGCATCTAAAGAAATGTTCAGCATCCTTAGTCGTCAGGGAAATGCAAATCAAAACAACCCTGAGATTCCATCTCACACCAGTCAGAATGGCTAAGATTAAAAACTCAGGTGATAGTAGATGCTGGCGAGGGTGTGGAGAAAGAGGAACACTCCTCCATTGTTGGTGGGACTGCAAGATGGTGCAACCACTTTGGAAATCAGTCTGGCGGTTCCTCAGAAAATTGGACATAGCATTACCCGAGGATCCAGCTATACCACTCCTAGGCATATACCCAGAAGATGCTCGAACATATAACAAGGACATATGCTCAACTATGTTCATAGCAGCCTTATTTATAATAGCCAGGAGCTGGAAAGAACCCAGATGTCCTTCAACTGAGGAATGGATTCAAAAAATGTGGTATATTTACACAATGGAGTATTACTCAGCTATTAAAAACAATGAATTCGAGAGGTTCCTTGGTAAATGGATGGAACTAGAAATTATCATCCTGAGTGAGGTAAGCCAATCACAAAAGAACACACATGGTATTCACTCACTGATTATTGGATATTAGCCTAGAACCTTGAAATGCCCAAGATGCAACTCACAGGCCACATGAAGCCCATAAAGAAGGAAGACCAAGTGAGGGTGATTCGGTCCTTCTTAGAAGGAGCAACAAAATACTCAAGGGAGCAAATATGGAGACAAAGTGAGGGACAGAAACTGAAGGAGGGGCCGTCTCAAGACCACCCCACCTGAGTATCTATCCCATGTGCAATCACCAAAGGTAGATGCTGATGTGGAAGACAGGAAGTGCATGCTGATAAGAGCCTGATATGGATATCTCCTCAGAGGCCTTCAAGAGTCAGACATATTCAGACGCAGATGCTCACAACTAGCCATTGAACTGATCATGGGGTTCTCAATAGAGGTGTTAGAGTGAAGACTGAAGGAGCTGAAAGGGTTTGTGGCACCATGAGGAGAGCAACAATACCAACCAACCACAGCTCCCAGGGTCTAAACCACCAGCCTGGGAGCACTTAGGGGGGGATCCAGGGCTTCAGCTGAATATGTAAAAGTGGAGGGCCCTGCTGGGCATAGGTGGAAGAAGAGAACCTTGACCTCATGAAGGCTGGATGCCCCAGGGGGTGGGAATTTTGAGGGTGGGGAGGTGGGAGTGGGGGGGTGTAGATAGAGGTTACATCCACAGAGAAGAAGGAGGAGGGGCGAGGGGATAGGGGGTTCCGAGGGGGTGGTGGGGGATGGGGTAAGGGTACAACATAGGAAATGTAAATAAATCATCCAGTAAAAAAAAAAAAAAGAAAAAAAAAAAGAATGTTTCAGGGATAACTGAGGAATCTGAAATCTAGATCAGAGACTAGAAGGTTGCATTAATATTAAATTTCCTCTTCTGGGCAAAAAATAAAAAATAAAAAAAAAATAAAAATAAAAAAAAAGGAAATGTTTATATTGTAGTATGTCCTCCAAATATGTTTAGTTTTATACATTTATTAAAGAAAATGTTCTCAAAAAAAATGATGCAAAAGAAATAAAAACAAAATTCCATATAAAGACATGTATCCAAATTTTAGAACTTCATTCAGAATATTTAAAAAGTAGAAATTAACCAAGCATCCATTAGCTACAGAATGAAAACCATTTTCCATACAATGAAGAACTACTTCAGAATAGAGAAAATAAGCTAATGTGTCTCTTCACAATAATGTGATTCATAACAACAGGTGTGGATATCAAAACATTTAAGTGTATGAAATCAGACACAAAGCTACACATTTCTATAAAAAAAATATACTAGGAATGAAAGTGCATTCTTGGGTTCCTGTGGAAGTAACTGTCAATTCCACAAAGGATCTTTGAGATAGGGTATTCTTTCTCATACGTCCAGGGATATAACTAAAAACCTATAATCCCAGTGCTTAGGAGATAGAGACAGGAGAATCAGAAGGTAAACATTAGTTATCTTGGGATACACAGTAGATTTGAGGCCAGCATCAGGTACTTTAAGACCTATGTAGAAAAAAAACAATGAAACATTTTATGAAAATATTTTCTAAGTTTTATTATTACCACTACACACATAACACTTTGGTATATGTCTGTTGCAGCACCTGAGACAGAACTGCTGTGACTCTTGAAGCTGCTTCATTGTCTTCAAATACATCTCAGAAGCAGGGAAAATGAATGACTTACCAAACATATGTCAACAGCACAAATGCTTTTGCAATTTCAGACTCCTTGTCCTTTCTCAGTGTAAAATTTGCTAACTACCCTTTTCCCCACTGTTGTCAATTATTTTTAATAACTTTTATTTTAGTACAACTATTCACAACCTTGTCTTCTCCCACATCCTCCATTTTGTCTCATGCTGGAGTCCACATCATTGGTTTATTCATCCTAAGTATGTGCTCTTAGCCATACTGTCAACCTTTTTCTATTTTTTATTTTCTTTTTACATGATTAATTATTTATATTATTTTGGAAAGCCAATAGAAATGCAGTGGTTCCCTTCTCTTGCTATCTGAAGCACAAAGAAATGGGCATAACAAAGAGAGAGTTGAAATTAATTTTTATTTTTTATTAAATATCTAAACTGGGCATGGTAATGCATATCTTTAATCCCAGCACTCAGGAGACAGAAATAAGTGAGTTTTTGTGAATTTATAGCCAGTCTGGTCTACAAAGCTAGTTCCAGGAAAATCAGGGCAGTTATACAGAGAAACTCTGTCTTGAACAAAACCTAGATAGATAGATGATAAATAGATGATAGATAGGTAGATAGATAGATAGATAGATAGATAGATAGATAGATAGATAGATAG
>NW_021604564.1:2098608-2124319 GCF_004785775.1 Grammomys surdaster | reverse complement strand
TAGATAGATAGATAGATAGATAGATAGATAGATAGATAGATAGATAGAAATCTGTTTATAAGAAACTGAAACCTCTGAAACATGATGTGGTAAATTTCAATTAAGATTGACAAGCTTTACTATTATCTGTAAAAAATTTCTACTTCATTGTTTGAATAGGAAATCCTTAGTCTTGAAAGGTTAGGCTATCTATCTGAAAGAAGAGAGAACGTGAAAAACCCTGTACAAAAGTCATAAAGATACTGAAGAATATGATGGGCAAGAAGAACAGAAGCACCACATGCTTTCCTCTCCCACTTTTGCAGCCTAGGCTCTCAATGACTCTCACTCAGTGAAACCCTTTGCAAGATTTGAAACAAAATCTGTTATATATGTATATATATATATATATATATATAGATATTTATATATATATTTATATTTGGCCATGAGCCTAGCCTAAAGGGCTTACCTATCTGAAGCCCAAGCTACAGTCCACAAACCCAAAGAAGCTAAGTAGCAAGAAAAGCCAAGAGAGGGTTCTTGAGTTTCATTGAGTAGGGAAAATAAAATAAATAACTTGAGTAGATGAGTGGATAGAGGAAGGGAACTGGAAAGACAGGGAGTGAGGAAGGGAACAGGAAAGACCAAGTGTGGGAGGGATATCAGGAGAGAGAACTAAAATCAGCCTGCTATGGGGAGGGGTACAGGGTGGGCTAGAAATCAAAGAGAGTGGAAACTCTCAGGAATCCATAAGTGTGACCCTAGCTAAGATTACTAGCAACGAGGGATGTGGAACACCTCATGTAACCAGGCAAGACTTCTAATGGAGTGATCTGGAGACCAATCCAGCCACAAAACCTTCAACCCACAATTTTTCATGCCTATAAGAAATGCAAGGATAAAGAGGGAGCAGAAAGTGAGAGAATGGCTAAACAATGACTGGCCCAACATGAGTCCCATGCCAATAGAGACAACCTACCCTTGACACTATTAATATTCTGCTATAGTTGCAGACAGGAGGTTAGTATAATAGTCATCTGAGTGGCTTCACCTAGCAGCTAATGAAAACAGATGCAGAGACCAACAGTCAAACATTACGTGGAGCTCAGAGAATCTTGTGGAAGAATGAGAAGAAGGATTGAAAGAGCCAGAGAGGTCAAGGACACCACGAGAAAACTAACAGATCAACTAACTTGAACACATAGGGGATCCCAGAGACTGTCAACCAGAGAGCATGCATGGGATGGACCTAGTCCCCTTATACATATGTAATATATGTACAGCTTGTTCCTCATGTGGTACCCCTAACAGCAGAGCATGGACTATCCCTGACACTGTTGCCTGCTTTTGGATCTCTTTCTCCTAAATAGGTGGCCTTGTCTAGCCACAATAGACAATGCACCCAGTTCTACTACAACTTGATATGCCAAGCAGGATTTGAGAAGAAATGAAAAGCGACAAGGAAAGTGCAATTCTCAATTACACATGGAAAAAAACTGGATAGTGAAAACAATTCTTAACAATAAAAAAACTTCTGGGGGAACCATCATCCCTGACCACAAGCTCTACTACAGGGCATTAGTAATTTAAAAAAACTGTATGATATTGGTACAGTGATAGTTTGATCAATGGAAAAGAACTGAAGACCCATAAAAATAAACCTATACAGTTTACATATGGACACATGATCTTTGACAAAGAAGCCAAAAATATACAACAGAAAAAAAATCATCCTTAGTCATCAGGGAAACACAAATCAAAGCAACCTTAAGATTCCACCTCACATCAGTCAGAATGGCTAAGATCAAAAACTCAAGTGACAGCAGATGCTGGCGAGAATGTGCAAAAAGAGAAACACTTCTCCACTGTTGTTGGGATTGCCAGCTGGCCAACCTTGTGTAATCACGAGGACCTCAATGGAAGACTTGGAGAAAGGACTGAAGGAGCTGAAGGGGTTTGCATCCCCATAGGAAGAACAATAATATCAACCAACAAGACCCCCACAGAACTCCCAGGAACTAAACTACTAGCCAAAAAGTACATGTGGAGGGATTCATGGCTCCAGTCACATATGTAGTAGAGGATGGCCTTGTCTGGCATCAATGGGTGGAGAGGTCCTTGATCCAGTGAAGGCTCAATGCCCCAGCATAGGGGAATGCCAGGGTGGTGAGATGGGAGTGGGTGGGTGGGGACACACCTGAATAGAAGCAGGGGGAGAGGATGGGATAGGGGGTTTGAGGAGGGGAAAGCAGAAAAGGGGATAACATTTGCAATGTAAATAAAGAGAATATCCAATAAAAAAATCTTCTTCAATAAATGGTACTGGTCTAATGGTCAGTATACAGAAAAATGAAAATAGATGCATATTAGTCACCTTGCACAAAGCTCAAGTCCACAAGGATCAAGGACCTCAATGTAAAACAAAGTAAACTGAATCTAATAGAAGAGAAAGTGGAAAAGATTCTGAAATGTGTTAGCACAGGAGAAGTGTCCTAAACATAACTCCAATGACTCAGGCTTTAAGATCAAGAATTGATAAATAGGACCTCATAAAACTGAAAAGCTTCTGTAAGGCAAAAGACATTGTCAATAGGACAAATCAGCAAAGTACAGATTGGGGAAAACCTTCAATAACCATACATCAGGTAAAGGGCTAATATCCAAAATATATAAATAACTCAAGAAGCTAACCTCCAAAGTACCAAACAACCCAAGCCAGAAAATAAAAGGGAGGGGGATATAGAGCTAAACAGAGAATTCACAACTGAGAAATCTTGAACTACTGAGAACTTTAAAAAGTGTTCAAAGTCCTTAGTGATAAGGGAAATGCAAATCAGAATGACCCTGAGATTCCACCTCACACCAATCAGAATGGCTCAGGTGTCACTCAGGTGACAGCATATGTTGGAGAGGATGTGGAAAAAGAGGAACATTCCTCCATTACTGGTGGGATTGCAAACTGGTATAACCACTCTGGAAATTAATATGGAGGTTCCTCAGAAAATTGGAAACAGATCTACCTGATTACCTAACTATACCACTTTTAGGTATACACCCAAAAGATGCTCCACCATGCCACAGGGGCACATGCTCTACTATGTTCACAGTGGGCTTATTTGTGATAACTAGAAGCTGGAAACAACCCACGACAGAAGAATGGATACAGAAAATGTGGCTCATTTTCACCATGAAATACTACTCAGCTATTAAGACATCATGAGTTTTGCAGGCATATGGATGGAGCTAGAATATCATCCTGAGTGAGGTAACTCACACCCAAAGTGACACGCATGGTATATACTCATCAATAAGTGTATATTACCCAAAAAAAGTTCAGAATACTTAGGATACAATCCACAGAACTCAAGAAGGTTAACAAGCAAAAGGGTCCAATTCAGGATGTTTCAGTCCTACCTGGGAGGGAGAACAAAGCAATCATGGGAGGCAAAGGGAGGCATGTACCTGGGTGGGAGAAGGGTTGGAGGGGAAAAGTGGAACATGATCAGGTATGGGGGAGAGATAGTAGAGAAGCCCTGAGGGCCAGCAGAATGAATGGAAATATGCAGTATAAATGAGCTGGTCTGAGGCCAACACATATACAGCAGAGAACTGCCTGCTTTGGCCTCAGTGGAAGAAGACACACCTGACACTCGAGAGATTTGAAGCCCCTGGGAGTGGAGAAGCCTGCCAGGAGTGGAGTACACTATAAAAAAATATATATGAAAATTCAAATAAATGCATATATGTATATGAAAATTGAGAAGCTGGAAATATAAGTTAATGGTACAGAACACTTCTGATATGGGCAAGGATCTGAGTTTAATCCCAGCACTTCAAGGTGAAAGTATTCTGGATGATTTACATAGATCATAAATACAATTTTGAACTACCAATATCTCCTCAGAAAGGGATGAGGCCTGAACAGCAGGTTGGACATCTATGTCAGTATTTTGGCTGGCTTAATCTTGTGCAGGTTTTGTGTGTAAGCACAGAAGCTATGAGTATGTGAGTGCAATGACATTTGTCATGTCCAGGACACAGCATTCCTTCCTATCCACTGGCTCTTATACTCTGCTGTGCTTATATATTCTTTCCATTTCTTCTTCCACTATGTTCCTATTGAACACCTGCACGAAATTTTCAGGAATAAAGTTAAATTAATGAACAACAACAAAAAAAAACTCATTATGAGGGTCTTTCTTAGATGGAATCTGAGGGATACCTACTCTTGTGATACAAAGGTTAATAGGAAAATCCATCCAAAAGGCAAAGCTATTGAGTCTTTAAAACAGAATACAAGAAATGCAGACAGGTGCATTAGAGCAGAAGGCATATATCTCCTGTGTTTCACAGGGACTCCTGTCTACATCTTATTTTTGAACTAGTTATTATTTTAATCTAGTGCAACCTCTGACACCCACAACTTTAATAGTACAACAATGTGCCTTATTTTAAACCACTAAGGTTGTAGCAATTGTTACAATATCTAGAAAAAATTAATACACTTGGGTACAAAACTTTATTTTTTTATTTTTATTTTTATTGGATGTTTTATTTACATTTCATATGTTGTCCCCTTACCCCATCCCCCACCCACCCAGGAACCCCCTATCCCCTCACCCCTCCTCCTGCTTCTCTGCAGATGTACCCCTATATACCCCCCCACTCCCACCTCCCCACCCTCAAATTCCCACCCCCTGGAGCATCCAGCCTTCATGAGGCCAAGGATACCTTCTCCCACGTATGCCCAGCAGGGCCCTCCACTCTCATGTATACAGCTGAAGCCATGGATCCCTCCCTAAGTGCCCCAGGCTGGTGGTTTAGACCCTGGGAGCTGTGGTTGGTTGGTATTGTTGCTCTCCTCATAGGGCCACAAACCCTTTCAGCTCCAATGGTATTCACTCTAACTCCTCTATTGGGAACCCCATTATCAGTTCAATGGCTAGTTGTGAGCATCTGCGTCTGAATATGTCAGACTCTTGCAGACCTCTGAGGAGACAGCTATATCAGGCTATTGTCAGCATGCACTTCCTGACTTCCACATCAGCATCTACCTTTGGTGACTGCACATGGGATGGATACTCAGGTGGAATGGTCTTCAGATGGCCCCTCCTTCAGTTTCTGTCCCTCACTTTGTCTCCATATTTGCTCCCTTGAGTATTTTGTTGCTCCTTCTAAGAAGGACCGAATCACCCCCACTTGGTCTTTCTTCTTCATGAGCTTCATGTGGCCTGTGAGTTGAATCTTGGGCATTTCAAGGTTCTGGGCTAATATCCAATAATCAGTGAGTGAATACCATGTGTGTTCTTTTGTGATTGGCTTACCTCACTCAGGATGATAATTTCTAGTTTCATCCATTTACCTAGGAAATTCTCGAATTCATTGTTTTTAATAGCTGAGTAATACTCCATTGTGTAAAGGGTACAAAACTTTATAATGATATTATTTTGGCACTTCAAATAGAAAGTTATTGGAAGTCATACGTCCATTTCATTCAACTCTAAAAATATTGAACTGTCATAGCAAGATGCTGCTATATACATGAGCACACAAGTACACATTTAAAATGCAAATGATCATTGGTACTAAACATTTCAAAAATTTGAAAGCATAAGAAATAGCAAGCAAGCTACCCTAAACCAGATGGCTAACTAATGAATTCAGTAGTGTCCTATAAGAATATCAAATTCAAATATCAAAAGCTGTAATATCCTGAGTACTATGGCCTGATTTTTTTAAAAAAAGATGCAATTGTTAACATAGAAATAAATTGAACTAGCATCTGTGAAGGGTAAGATAATCAAATGGTGTGTGAAATGTCAACCCTCTATCATGTTCTGGTCAGAATTTCCATATTCATTTATAAACTTCAAGTATACTCAAATTATCAATACCTTTTTTTAAAGATTGTGAAAGATGATAATATGCTTACATTCTGCCCTTGATAATTTTCCTAGCATTAGTGCACATATTTTATTCTCTGTGAGTAAAGGCTAGATATATTTCAATTCTAATTCAAACACACACACACACACACACACACACACACACACACACACACACACAGTTTAACCATTTTAGATTAGAGCAGGATGATGTCCATCTAAGACCTCTATTAAATCATTTCAATCTATTTTCCACTGAGATTTGCCTGTTAATGTTATCAAATCAATTATGTATATATAGATTATTAACATTGGGTATTATGCCCTGATATTCTCTGAAACAGCTATGTCTGTACAGAAAGTCTTGGTGACTGACTTTAGCTGAATAGCAGTCAGTGATATAGACAGATGGAAATTTGCTATTTAAGAGCCAAGTGATCCTGGGCTACTTCAGGCCATTTTATAGTTATTTACATAAATGTTTACACCTGGCCTAACATTCCTGTCAGTAGAACTTTTCAGAAAACATCACTATGCTTAGTGACCTCTAGTTCCCACAAAATCTAAAGCTAAGAATGCTTGAACTCGTTATCTGAACCCTATAGGTTTTCCTGTGTTGCTTCAAATCACCTACCTGACACTTTCACCAATGGAATCAGAAAGTGTGTTAATTTATGACTGTCACTTGTTCTGTGACTATAAAAGTTAATGTCATTTCTTTAATATCACAACAGGCCACTTGGTGTAACTTAAATTCATGTTCCTGGCCATGGTCATTGACCTTTTTACTCACAGTAAACTATCTCTCAATTTCTTTAAAGGAGAGTCATTATGGATTATACTGATTTATGAAAGTTATGGTTTCAGGTTCTCTTCCAATATCCATGACTTCACAAAAACAGAGTAGTTGCCTAGGTTTCCAGGACTAGGCATGTTTTCCCACTAGCTCCTACCAAGTAGTTCCCAGTACTGTACCCTTATCATGCTGTGTTGATCATTGACATATCATTGACATAGACATTATAACAGGGTAAGACTGAGTTATCTCCTTCCTTTGGAATCTTGCATGACACATACAGTACGATGAAAGCTAGTCCTCAAAGTGGAGGAATTCTGGTCAGATAGTTTATAAGGACAATCTAAGCATTTTGTCCTTCTACCCACAAGTAAGTGTAGTCCTTATCCCTTATCAACGAAACTTCTCTTTGCAATGGATAGAAAGCGTTTGAGTAAACCATAACCAATCAAAACATAGAGTTATAGCACTCAGTCTCAGTGGATACATCAACAAAATTCTCTTGTAGCTAAGGATCCAACAATGTTGCAATAGAGAGGGTGGAAAGATTGTAAAAGCTTGAGGATCAAGGAGTTTGCTGAGATACTGGGTCTCTTAGTAAGGTCTCACCAACATGATTGCTTAAACATGAGATGAAAGAATACAACAATAATAGATGTGACAATGTAGACAGAAAAAAGCCACAATGTCTCAATTCAGTTGAAGAATGTTGAAAGAAAAATAGTTTTCTCCAGGAAAGAATATACTAACTGGTTATCCAGTACCAAGTTATCAGTCCTAAAAACATACATATGAATATATTAAACAGACAGAACAGGATTTATTCAGGAGTGTGTGAGTTTGTGTGTGTGTGTGTGTGTGTGTGTGTGTGAAACAGAAATTAATTTTAAAAAGTCATGAGTTTGAAGAAGAGCAGGGAGGCATTTCTAAGAGGGGTTGGAGAGAGGAAAAGGAGGGAAGAAATAATACAATTATAATCTCAAAAACAAAAAAAAATAAGTAAAATATCCTACATTAAATTGAAAAAGAACAGAATGTTAAATAACATTAACATTGTTTCCTAAAAAAGAGAGTTATTATTGTGTATTAATACTATTCATATATTAACAGACACAAAAAATGAATGTAATAACTTATTTTTTTAAGCACTTAGCCATTGGAGTTGTCAAGTAACTAGTATCCTTTTTCTCAGCTCTACTTTTGTGATAAAGTTGTCAAACACTAATTTTAAAAGTTATATTGTTTTTAAAGTTTTTATTAGTTCTTTGAGAATTTTGTATAATATATTTTAACCATGTTCACACCCACACTACATTCCTCCCAAATACAACGCCCTTTTCTTAATCTCCTTTGTGTTCTTAAAAAGAATCATCCAATCCAATTTATACAACCATACATTCTTGGATATGTGACTTTATTTATGAATCACTAGAAAATGTTTTAGACAAAGATACACTGATTCCTCCATTTATCTTTAAGTTTTTAGAAAAAAATTTCACTGATACACTTCAAAGAAACACATTAAAGTTTTTTCTTTCTGAAATAACAGATTATTAAATTGTTCATAATCTGAACATAATAACATCTATAAAAGTCATTTCTTTCCAGATAAAAACTATTACATTAGTATATTATTATCAATTCAATGTTAATTTTAACAGCTCCTTAAATTATAACAAAATTAGATGAAATCATATTAAAGATATTCAATAAGATTTTCAGTTAATTACTAGAAAAAATACATATATCCTATTTCTAGGATATATATTCCTAGGATAAATTATATATATATATATATATATATCTTTCAGTTATCTGCATGTCTGTAGATGTGGGGATCTGCCCAGATGGAGTTTTTTGTCCTGATAGTGGATAGCTCTGAATACAAAAAAGAGAAAAACTCTCCCTCAGGGTCTGCTGACAATTCTAACAACTGAGATAAGTAGAGCCACTTCCACCATTGTTTCCATGGAAACCACTAGCCTATAGCCAAGTAAGCCAAAAACCAGGAGTGAAGCTTCCCAGACAACAGCAATATAAGCTTGGTTTGATTGAACAAAAACCATATGCTGTGTGTTTATGAAGACCCACATCATGATTTTATAAAATTAAATTAGTGTGAAGATGGCCTCAAATTTAATTTCTCTACTTAGTAGATTATTGGCTTTTTACCATCTACCCCATACGCAGAGGCTTTACAGCAGCCAAATAAGCAAAGGCTATATCTTTGAGGGGTTGCTTCTGCGTTTTGTTTTCTGCATGAGCATATCTTCTTCTAAGGAAACCAATAGCTTTATTCCAGTTTTAGACATGTTTTTAATAACTCAGATTGTAAAATTATCCCAAAATCTATAATGTAAAAACAATTTCCATTTATTTAAGTAGTTTCACCTTAGTTCATCAAAAGCAATGTTCTTATTTCTTCATAAAAATATTTTAATAAATTTGTAGTACTTGAGTATGTATGACTTGTCCCAGATGCAAAAGAGACCAAAAAGCCCTATATGTACCTTTATTATGATCAGTCAAAAGGACTTTGTTTTCTTAAAAGTACAGTTGGCTAGCCAGAACTGCAGATTCCACATCAGTGATCTAACCAATTTTACTAAAAATTCTTGGAACCAAAATTACATCTATGCTAAATATGCACAAATTTCTTATTCACTAAATAATGCTGTATAATAACTATTTACATAATGTTCACATTTTATTAAAATAAGTAATCTGAAGATTAATGCATATAGAAAGATACACAAGTTTTATGCAAATAAATGTTATACCATTTTATCTAAGATATTTGAGTAACCGTGAAATTGGTATCTGTAAGACATCTCAAAACCTATTCCCATAGATACCAAAGGTAGTACCTATTAAGTGCCTGTACTACATGCTAATAAATTGGAATAAAATACACATGGCCGTGCCTTTACTAAGCTACAGTCTAGGCTGTTCCATAAAGTGCTTTTAAATTATTTTGCCAAGTTTCATTTAAAAATCATGGTCTACAGGTCTATGAGCTATTAGTAAAGCCCATCCAAGAAATGTATCTTTGTTCTTATCTCATAAGATGTGTTCTACTTAGGGCAAATAGTTAACTATTAAAAGAACTACACCCTGAAATCTTTTCACTTAACTCACTTTGGGAATGGACAAATGTTCTATGTTCTGTGATATTCCTTGGGACTTCTATTACATCCATCTTGTGGCTCCATGTTCCTCAATGAAGTTCATAGAGTTTGTATTTAATCAGAAAGTAAGAGTGAGAATATATAAATGGGTAGATTTATAGACCAGATAAGACATGGGGCACCTGAGTTCTGTTCAAATTCCATTGATAAGAAGGAAATCCTGAAGTATAGATAAAATGGTCTGAAAGCCTAAAAAATGTAGTTCAGTTATATACTACACTATATTAAATAACAGGGAGGAGGAATGTGGCTAAGGAGAACTGGGGTTGTTAATGGTGGACATGTGACCACCATTAGAATGTCATCCTAGGCGCTTCTAAAATAAGACACAATTAGAAAGCTACAAAAGAGACTTAAACAAACCATAGCATGCCTATCTGAGGGTTTAACAAATACTGCTCAGGGGACACTGTGACAGTGTGAAGAGCACCTTGAGCAGAAAAAGAATGCCTTTGAAGGAACTGAATATCGTGGGAGCAAGGGAATAGATTTCAGAAGAGAGGGGGCAGGAGAAACCCTAGATAGAAGCCCTAGAAGTAACTGTTTCTCCAAATTATAGTTGTTTACACCACAATCCACAGTCTATATATTAATTATCTACTCAGAGAGGGAAAGGCCATTTCTGGATCAGAGACCCTTCCAGGTACTTTCTCTCAGAGACTTACTTAAAAACATTAAAATAGTAAAAGAAAACTACTATCTTATTTCTCCCAGTACTCTTTCTGTTTTAAATAGTCAAAAGCCCAACTTGACCTGGTTCTATAGACTCAAGTACTAAAACTGTGCAAAGTAAACATAAAATCTAATAATTAGGTTATTAATCATGGTTCTAGGCATTGCCAGACATCATAACCATGAAACATTGGGATCCTGACCCTCTTCCTCTGGTCTCCTTTCCATTGTGTGGCTTCACTCCTAAAGAGAGCCTTTCACTTAAAAGCCTCAAAGGAAAGATTAGCTATTCCAAGAAGGGAGGTACTTATAAATACATAGGAAGAGTAAGTGTATATATTAGAGTTATTGAGGCCTCTATAAGTTCTAGTGGCGTTAAGAACTCCTCAAGGTCAGTGGACTTCCAGTCTGGGCCTGAGCATAGAGCAGATCCCAGGAGGCAGCTATGTACCCAACCTCACAAAACCCAGAGGAAGAGGGCCTCCCAGGAGCTTTAACTTGGGCAGTATCTCAGGTAAGGAGATAGCAACACCTGCCCGAAAAAGGGGGTAACTGGGACCCACTGGGACCCAGGAATTCACTCCTGGCCTGGAGCGTAGGTTCCTTCCTATCTGGGCCTGAGCGTTCAACAGATCCCAGGAGTCAGTTATGCACCCAACCTCACAGAACTCAGAGAAAGCTGGGCTCCCAGTAGCTCTAACCCAAGCAGTAGAGCAGTATCTTAGGCAAGGAGGAAGCAACACTTGCCCCAAACAGGGAGTAACTGGGACACACTGGGATCCAGGAATTCACTCCGGGCCCGGAACACGTGTTCCTTGCTATCTCCACCTGAGCACTGAGCAGATCTCGGGCCTCAGCTCTAACCCCAGCAGCCAAACCCATCCCAAACAGTTCTGACATAACCTAGATAATAAGAAAGACAAGCTCCAGTCAGAAAGCACAGATAGCACAAAGGAGATCCAGATGACAAAAGGCAAGTGCAAGAACATAAGCATCATCAACCCAAGGTACTTGCCATCATCAGAACCTAGTTCTCCCACATTACAAAGTCCTGAACTCCCCATATCATCAGGAAAGCAAGAACCAGATCTAAAATCACTTCTAATGATGATGACAGAGGACTTTAAGAAGGACATAAATAACACTCTCAAAGAATTTGAGGAGAACACAGGTAAACAGGTAGAAGCCCTTAAAGAGGAAACACAAAAAATCCCTTAGAATTACAAGAAAACACAAACAGGAGAAGGAATTGAACAAAACCATCTAGGACATAAAAATGGAAGTAGAAACAATAAAGAAATCAAAAAGGGAGACTACCTTGGAGATAGAAAACCTAGGAAAGAAATCAGGAGTCATAGACACAAGCATCACCAACAGAATACAAGAGATAGAAGAAAGAATCTCAGGTGCAGAAAATACCATAAAAAATATTGACACAACTGTCAAAGAAAATGCAAAAAGTTCTTAACACACAACATCCAGGAAATCCAGGACACAATGAGAAGACCAAAACTAAGGATAATAGGTATAGAAGGGAGTGAAGATTCCCAACTTAAAGGACCAATAAGTATCTTCAACAAAATTATAGAGGATAACTTCCCTAACCTAAGAAATGAGATACCCGTAAACATACAAGAAGCCTACAGAATGCCAAATACACTAGATCACAAAAGAAATACCTCCCATCCCATAATAATCAAAACACAAAATGCACAAAACAAAGAAAGAATTTTAAAAGCAGTAAGGGAAAAAGGCCAAGTAATATATAAAGGTAGACCTATCAGAATTACACCTGACTTCTCAACAGATACTATAAAAGCCAGAAGACCCTGGACAGATGTCATACAGACCCTCAGAGAACATAAATGCCATCCCAGGCTACTATACCCAACAAAACTCTCAATCACCATAGATGGAGAAACCAAGATATTCCACGACAAAACCAATTTTACACAGTATCTTTCCACAAACCCAGCACTACAAAGGATAATAGCAGGAAAGCTCCAATACAAGGAGGGCAACTATACACTAGAAAGAGCAAGAAAATAATCCCCTTCCAACAAACTCAAAAGAAGATAACCACACAAACAATGCCTCCACTATTAGCAAAAATGACAGGAAGCAACAATACCCTCTCTTTAATATCTCTTAACATCAATGGACTCAATTCCCCAGTAAAAACACATAGGCTAATGGACTGGAAACGCAAACAGGACCCAGCTTTTTGCTGCTTACAGGAAACCCACCTCAGTGACAAAGACAGACACTACCTTAGAGTAAAAGATTGGAAAACAATTTTTCAAGCAAATGGTCCTAAGAAACAAGCTGGAGTAGCCATTCTAATATCGAATAAAATTGACTTTCAACTTAAAGCTATCAAAAAGGATAAGGAAGGGCATTTCATACTTGTCAAAGGAAATGTCAACCAACATGAACTCTCAATTCTGAATATCTATGTGCCAAATGCGAGAGCAACCACTTTCATAACAGAAACCTTACTAAAGCTCAAAGCACACATTGCACCTCACACAATAATAGTGGGAGACTTCAACACCCCACTCTCAGCAATGGATAGATCATGGAAACAGAAACTAAACAGAGATACACTGAAACTAACAGAAGTTATGAAACAAATGGACTTAACAGATATGTATAGAACATTTCACCCTAAAGCAAAAGAATATACCTTTTTCTCAGCACCTCATGATGCCTTCTGCAAAATAGACCATATAATTGGGCACAAAACAGGCCTCAACAGATACAAAAAAATATTGAAATAATCCCTTACGTCAGATCACCATGGTGTAAGGCTGGTCTTCAATAATGACAAAGACAATGGAAAGCCAACATTCACATGGAAACTGAACAACACCCTACTCAATGATAATCTGGTCAGGGAAGAAATAAAGAAATTAAAGACTTTTTAGAATTTAATGAAAATGATGACACATCATACCAAAACCTATGGGATACAATGAAAGGAGTGCTAAGAGGAAAATTCATAGCTCTAAGTGCATACAAAAAGAAACTGGAGAGAGCATACACTAGCAGCTTGACAATGCACCTGAAAGCCCTAGAACAAAAAAGAGCTAATACACCCAAGAGGAGTAGACGGCAGGAAATAATCAAACTCAGGGCTCAAATCAACCAAATAGAAACAAAAAGAACTATACAAAAAATCAATAAAACCAGGACCTGGTTCTTTGAGAAAATCAACAAAATAGATAAACCCTTAGCCAGATTAATCAGAGGGCAGAGAGACAGTATCCAAATTAATAAAATCAGAACTGAAAAGGGTGAAATAACAACAGAAACCGAGGAAATTCAAAAAATCATCAGATCCTACTACAAAAGCCTATACTCAACAAAATTGGAAAATCTGGATGAAATGGACAATTTTCTAGACAAATACCAGTTACCAATGTTCAATCAGGAGCAGATAAACCATCTAAACAGTCCCATAACCCCAAAAGAAATAGAAGCAGTCATTAAAAGTCTCTCCACAAAAAAAAGTCTGGGACCAGATCGTTTTAGTGCAGAATTCTGTCAGACCTTCAAGGAAGACCTAATACCAATTCTCTTCAAACTATTCCACGAAATAGAAACAGAAGGAACACTACCCAATTCATTCTATGAAGCCACAATTATGCTCATACCTAAACCACAGAAAGACACAACAAAGAAAGAGAACTTCAGACCAATCTCCCTTATGAACATTGATGCAAAAATATTCAATAAAATTCTAGTGAATCGAATCGAAGAACACATCAAAACAATTATCCATCATGATCAAGTAGGCTTTATCTCAGGAATGCAGGGTTGGTTCAATATACGGAAATCCATCAATGTAATCCACTATATAAACAAACTTAAAGGAAAAACCTCATGATCATGACACTAGATGCTGAGAAAGCATTTGACAAAATTCAACACCCCTTCATGATACAAGTCTTGGAAAGATCAGGATTTCAAGGCCCCTACCTAAACATAGTAAAAGCAATTTACAGCAAACCAGTAGCCAGCATCAGCATCAAACTATATGGAGAGAAACTTGAAGCAATCCCACTAAAATCAGGGACTAGGCAAGGCTGCCCACTCTCCCCCTAACTATTCAATATAGTATTGGAAGTCCTAGCCAGAGCAATTAGGCAGCACAAGGAGGTCAAAGGGATACAAATTGGAAAGAAAGAAGTCAAAATCTCACTATATGCAGATGAAATGATAGTATACTTAAGTGACCCCAAACTTCCACCAGAGAACTACTAAACCTGATAAACAACTTTAGCAAAGTGGCTGGATATAAAATTAACTCAAACAAATCAGTAGCCTTCCTCTACTCAAAAAATAAATGGGCTGAGAAAGAAATTATGGAAATGACACCCTTCACAATAGTCACAAATAATATAAAATACCTTGGTGTGAATCTAACCAAGCAAGTAAAAGACTTGTATGACAAGAACTTCAAGCCCCTGAAGAAAGAAATTGAAACAGATCTCAGAAGATGGAAAGATCTCCCATGTTCATGGACTGGAAGGATTAATATAGTAAAAATGGCTATCTTGCTAAAAGCAATCTACAGATTTAATGCAATCACCATCAAAATTCCCACTCAATTCTTCACAGAGATAGAAAGAGTATTCTTAAAATTCATTTGGAATAACAAAAAGCCCAGGATAGCGAAAACTACTCTCAGCAATAAAAGAACTTCTGGAGGAATCACCATCCCTGACTTCAAGCTGTACTACAAAGCAATAGTGATAAAAACTGCATGGTATTGGAACAGAGACAGGTAGGAAGACCAATGGAATAGAATAGAAGATCCAGAAATGAACTCCCATACCTATGATCACTTGATCTTTGACAAAGGAGCTAAAACCATCCAGTGGAAAAAAGACAGCATTTTCAACAAATGGTGCTGGTCCAACTGGAGGTCAGCATGTAGAAGAATAAAAATTGATTCATTCTCATGTCCTTGTACAAAACTCAATTCCAAGTGGATCAACGACCTCCACATAAAACCAGCTACACTGAAACTAATAGAAGAGAAACTGGGGAAAAGCCTCGAACACATGAGCACAGGAGAAAGGTTCCTGAACAGAACACCAATGGCTTGTGCTCTAAGACCAAGAATTGACAAATGGAACCTCATAAAACTGCAAAGCTTCTGTAAAGCAAAGGACACAGTCAATAGGACAAAGCAGCAACCAACAGATTGGGAAAAGATCTTCACCAACCCTACATCTAATGATAAAGGGCTAATATCCAAGGTATACAAAGAACTGAAGAAATTAGACTCTAGACAATCAAAAGAACCCTATTAAAAAAATGAAGCACAGAGCTGAACAAAGAATTCTCAACTGAGGAAACTAGAATGGTTGAGAAGCACCTAAAGACGTGTTCAGCATCCCTAATCATCAGGGAAATGCAAAAGAAAACAACACTGAGATTCCACCTCACACCATTCAAAGTGGCTAAGATAAAAAACACAGGTGACAGCAGATGTTGGCAAGGATGTGAGGAAAGAGGAACACTCCTCCACTGTTGGTGGGATTGTAAGCTGGTACAACCACTATGGAAAGCAGTCTGGCACTACCTCCTCAAAGTCTGAGAACAGAAAATGTGTTTCAAAGTGAAGCTGTGAAGGAGGAAGCACCACAGGCAGGATGTATCCTGGCATCACTCTGCTTTGCCTTTTTACTTTTCTCTTATATACTACTGTTTTGGTAGTGTCAGTTTCTTATCATAAGCCTATTTTTTGAAAACCGGGTCCCTGAGGTTAGCACTACTTTTAAAAGACAGGGCCTAGAAAAAGTTCCTTAGGTTTTTCCAGTATGCAGTGAAAGCCAGTGGATCCCTCTTTCCTTATCTTTCTTTTTCTCTCTTCTTCACACTCTTATTCCACCTCCCATCTTCATTTTTACTCCCTGTCCATGAGGTAAGAAGATTTTTTTTCTACTACATATTTGACATGATATGCCATACCATAGTCCAATGTTAAAAGGTCAATGGATTGTGAACTGGAACCTACAACACTATGAAAATGAGATGCTAGGCTTCTCCCTTTGTGAACTGATTAATACAGGTTTGAACACTGGGTTTACATCAATAAAGGTTTGCATACATATATGTGCACAGGGGACCAGAGGTTAACCTCTAGTGTTATTCCTTAGGGTCTTCATTGTATTTCTGAGATAAGGTCAGTCACTAAACCTGGAGCTCAACAATTTGGCTAGACTTGTTGGCCTGTGAGCTCCTAGGATCCTCCTCTGTCTGTCTCCCTAGTACTAGGATTAAAGGAGTGCCCCATAAGGAGTTCCTTAGCTTTTAAGGAATCAAACTCATGTCCTCGTGCTGATATAATAAGCACTTTGCCAACTGAGCTATCTCCTCATCCCATAATACAAGTATTTCCAGTACTGATAGACAGCTAACTAGCATTGTGCCAGCAGAGTTAGCCAATGTAAGCTGGTGATGCAGTCTATAGTGGTAAGCTTTGTGAAACATAGAGAAAAGTAAATTGGACTTAGAAGAAGAAATTGAAGGGGGAAGAAAACCATCATATTAAAATATTAGATGTGCCCATTCAAACATAACTCATCAGGTTTTTTTTTCAAGTGATTCAAGAACAGACACCGACTCCATCAAAGCAGCATAATTTTCCTCTCTGAATTTCACTCCTAATGAAACACCCTTGACAGTGTAAGAACTCATAGTCATGAGCAGCTTTTTCTCAAAAAATTCTCACTGGTTCTGCCACTAGAGTCCACAGTCTTCCCCAGTCTTCCCCAGCTTTCCCCAGCCTTCCCCAGTTTCTGCCTTTCCTGCCATCTGATTTCTGATCTACTTCTTCCAACAGCATGAGCTACACAGGTATTAATAAAAGTAATCTTGCTTTCAAGTTCTAGCCATGGTGATTTTCTGTTGCATGCCACAATTACTGATACATGTGAATAGATGCTATTATTTCATCCATTAAAAGAAACAGAGTGGCTCAGCAGCTTTAGTGGGCTTTCGAGATACTAAGTAGCTTCAGTAAGCCTTTGCTACTGTGCCTCTGTGAGGTTGCACACAGACATTGTGTTGCTCACTAATGTCCTGTCCTGTGCCCTTTGACATTCAATTTATTAACATCAGATCAAAATTGAGAAGATAAATGAATGCAAGTTCCAAAGCATAAAGGCACTATTTTCAAAATGAAATCATGCAAAGACAATAGCCAAAGATGTAAATATTCAGAGATCAATTTGAGTTTAGTTCTAACCAAGGAGAATTGAAAGTCAAGACCACACTGGATGAAATATGAAATTATTGAAAAACTTAATTTAGCCCTGACATTCATTAACAAATAGCTTATGCATAGTCTCTTCAGCTTGTAGTGTTGGGGATTTGCTTATTTGCCAACAGTAAACTGTCTGTCCTAGGTTGGTAGACTCGTCCCGTCTACCTCCATCTGCTGCCGTCTCATCCAATAGATGTGGATCACTGAGCTGAATGCAGAGAACTAAGTGAAGAGTGATCCATCCCTGGTTTACAGCCTAACATGTTCTAAAACCAGATGATGAATTTGTTGGATTGGAAGCATAGGAAGAGAATTACATATAGATGAGAGAACATAAGAAACTTCAGGGAACTGTGTGAAACCAGTTTAACCTCACACTGAAACTCAAAACCATTCTAACGTGAGACAACTGACTAAGTCAGAGCATTCACCCACACCTTGGAATCTGTACTTTCTCTCCCTACAAACATAAGCTGCAGTGCTGCCTACTCAACTAAGTAAGACTCTCAAATATCTAGAAGAGAATTACAAATGATGATTCTTGTTGAATCTTCTAGAGTTGAGCATGGCTTAATCCAGGCCTTGTATAAAAAAAAAACTCTAACCAACTCATTTACCAACCTCTTATTTTATACTGGTAAGCATGGTCTGTGTTCTCTGCTAATGACCACAACACTATGTTTCAAAAAAAAATACAACCAGTCTGTTGAATACAGAAATTAACCAACAAACTGCCCTTTGAATCATCCCATATAGAAAACTGACAGATACAATGTTTCAGGCAAGCTTTGCATGGTTATATCTTGAATTGGATCAGACTATATATTATTGATACTATTCAGTGGAAGTGGATATCCATCATCTATAAATGGGAACTGAACTTCATCTGATGACCCACAACCTCTATTCTTTCCTCCTGTTCCCTTCTTCTATCCTAGGAAGTACTTTCAAGGACCAGAGACTAAAAATGTGGCTGATACACCATGATCTGTTTTAGTACTACCCAGTTTCAGCCAAGACAGAACCAATGTGTGACTCTGAGGTGTACAACACAGTTCCCAAGTCACACCTAACTATTAACATTTTCCATGTGGCTAGTGGAAGTTAGTACCTGACTTCTGTCTTCCTTCCTTCCTTCCTTCCTTCCTTCCTTCCTTCCTTCCTTCCCTCCTTCCTTCCTTTCTTTCTTTCTCTTTCTTTCTTCCTTCCTTCCTTTCTTCCTTTCTTTCTTTCTTTCCCTCTTTCTTTATTCCTTTCTATCTTTCTTTTTTCTTTCTTCTAGTTGAGTATGCAACTCTACTGAACAGCACAGGACTAACCCTAGACCCTAAAAAATTAAGAATCAGTTCTGTTTTGGATTTCCTCCTGATTCGTTTTTACTTCCTCCTAATAACCCCTCTCCCCCAGAAAGTTTCAAATAGTCTAAATCATGGAAGATTTGGTATCATGCAGATTTTATTACCCTGTCTCTGAGGTGTAATTTGAAATCAAGTATGGTGGTACCTCCTGCAGTATGTTGTTGTTGTTATTGT
This sequence comes from Grammomys surdaster, assembly GCF_004785775.1. Classification (NCBI taxonomy): domain Eukaryota; kingdom Metazoa; phylum Chordata; class Mammalia; order Rodentia; family Muridae; genus Grammomys; species Grammomys surdaster. Next base: position 2,104,985 of record NW_021604564.1, on the reverse strand, counting down.
TGTTGTTGTTGAAGATTACTATGACTACCCTTGATCTTTGGTGCCTCCATAAAAATTTTGTATTCTGTTTTCCTACATCTGTGAAGAATAGCACAGAAATCTTGATTGGCACTACATTGAGGATATAGATTGCTTATAGTAAGATGACCATAGTCATTGTCACAATATTAGTTCTTCCAATCCATGAGCATGGATATGTTCCTTCTTCTAGTGCCTTTCTTAATTTCTTTCTTCAGTGTCTAATTTTTCATTGTAGAGCTTTCCATTTCCTTATGGAAATGACCAGTTTTCTCTCTCATGTAGAATCTCTCTCTCTCTCTCTCTCTCTCTCTCTCTCTCTCTCTCTTTCTCTGTGTGTGCGTGTGTGCGTGTGTGTGTGTGTGTGTGTGTGTGTGTGTGTGTGTGTGCTGTTAATGGGATTACTTTCTAATTTCTTGTACCCAGAAAGACAGTGTGTCATATGTTCTCTCTCATACTTGAATCCTAGTTCAACTCTTTGGTTTGATATTTAATGTTGTCTTCAGGATTCTATGGTAAAACATGATAACCAAAAACTACTTGGAGACAAAATTGTAGTCCAGCATGAAAAGAAATGAGAGTAGGCACTAAAGGTTGGGATCTTGAAGCAGGAACTGAAGCAGAAGTCATAGAGAAATGTGGCTTATTGGCTTAATTCTCATAGTTTACTCAATCTGTTTTATTATAGCTCCCAGAATCACCAGTCCATGGCTGGACCCTTTTATAACAATCATTAAACAAGAAAATGTACCAGAGGCATGCCCATAGGCCAATCTGGTGAGAACATCTTTCTCAACTGAGGTTGCCTCTTCCAGAACAACTCCTGTGTTAAGTTGACATAAACAAACAAACAAACAAAACAACCAGCACAAACACCAATAGTCAAAGGCCAGTTACATTAAATGGCATTGTTCTAGGTCCCAGAGTGGACAGATGGCAAATGAATCCTTCTTACCCCAGAAATATGATAGAACCATATGAAGAAGGTAGAAAGCCCACATAGGTAGAGAAAATTTCTTTAACAACCAGAGAAGATTGACCCAAAAAGTTAGAATTTAATATTAGTCACAGAAAATGAATTATACTTTACTTAAGTTTGGGAACTATTACATTATTATGAAACATGATTGTAATATATGTGTGTATTATTTTTCTTCTATTCTCCCCTAGTATCTACTAAGTGTGAACAAAAAAATATAAACAGAATTTACAATAACCCACTATTCCTTATAAATTTCCAATATGTTAAATTGATATATGTAATAAATTAATACATACAAATCATGGAATTCTTCTGTCTTTAGTACACAGTAGTCCCAGGGGAAGAAAGACAGCAAAAATCAAATGGAACAATTTATAATGAACAATAATTAGAAATGTTACTTTGGACAGCAGAGAAAATTACTTTCTTATTGTTCACTGAAATACACATAACATAACACTTTATCCATGCACAGTTCAGTAACAGTGAAAGTATTAACAATAATGTATAACCACCATTGCCTTACACCCTAGAACTTTTTGAGTGTCTCAAATTAAGCATCTACAGTCATTAAGCAATGATTTTTGCATCTCTCTCCCAAGTCCCTATCAATTGTCTTTGTTACTTCTGTTCTAAATATTTGGGGAATGGGGTTGCTAGTGAGAGGGCTCAGCAGTTAAGAACACTAGCTGCTCTTCCAGAGACACTGAGTTCATTCCAGTAGCCACATGGTGGCTCATGACTACCTCTAAAGGGAGCTGATGTCAATCTTCTGGCATGTAGGTGTACATGCAGACAGAGCCCTGCAACATTTAAAAATACATAAATAAATAAAATTTAAAAGTATTTTGGGTATTCTAGGTACCTTGTATAATGGAAATCACACATTTGTTCTATGTTGAGTTTATTTTGCTTAGTATAATGTCTCCAAAGTATATCATCTTGTGATTATATGTATGTGTATCTTGTGTGTATATAGAGAGATGTATAAATTATGAGATATATAGATAAAGATATATCTAAACATTTCTTTTTAGGCTTAGTAATACTCCACTTTTATACATATCATATTTTTTTTCTCAAGCCTATATTGATGGAAGCCTGGAATCTGTCATCCTCTTGGCTTTTAGAAATAAGGTTGATATCCACATCCATGTTTTGCACGTATTTGGTCCCTACTTTTCATTCCTTTGAAGTTTATAAACATTTAAAAAAATGTTGATCACATGATGTGGTGGTTTAAATAAGGATGTTCCCATAAGTTTCTACATTTTAATGCTTGGTCCTAGTTAAGGGAATTGTTTGGGAACAAATAAGGGATGTGGCCTTATTGGGGTTTGTATGGTCTTCTTGATGGAGCTGTGTCACTGGGGGTGGACTTTGAGGTTTCAAAAGTCTACACCAGGCCCAATCTCTCTCACTCTCCCTGCAAGTCCCCAATAAAATGTTTCATTTTATAAGTACTTTGGTCATGCTGTCTCTTCAGAGCAATAAAACAATATCTCAGACACATGGTAATTAAATGTTTCATTTTTATAGAACTAGTACACTTTCTTGACATTGACCATTCTCACTAGACATCAACAATGGTTCCAAATCTATACACATAACTACCAGCATGCTTCCTTTTCAAAGATGAAGTCTGAGTTACCTTTGACTGAGAACACAATCTGTACTTACTGCGTCAGTTGAATCACACTCATAGTGCTGCCTTATTGGAGGTCCAGCAATAAGCTCCCCATATTTATCATTCTTTCCCCATCTCCCTGCTCTCACCAATATATCAAAGCAGACCAAGATAGCCCAGAGAACAGTAGAATTTATTTTGAAGTTATCTCAGAATTACATTACCAACAAATTGTATGTTTTCTCACTGTCCCTAACTCACCCTTTCACAGGCTATCCAGAACTGCTATATCATTCCCCTTATTCTCTCTAGAATATTGGTTCCTTACCTTCCTAATGCTGTGACTCTTAAATACAGTTCCTTTTGTTGTGGTGTCCCCCACCCATAAAATTATTTTGCTACTTTATAACTGTGAGTTTGAACTTTTATGAATTGTAATATAAATATATGATTTTTCTGATAGCCTTACATGACCCCTGTGACTAGGTTGTTCAATGCTCAAAGGCAACTTGGCCCACAGATCGAGAACCTCTACAATGGAATAATTGGACCTAACTTAAGAGTGAAAATATCAAGTACATGAGTAGGATGCAGAAGAGATCTGCATTAAACACACACACACACACATACACACACACACACACACACATACACACACAAGACAAGACAAGACAAGACAAGACAAGACAAGACAAGACAAGACAAGACAAGACAAGACAAGAACTAACCATGATCTCTAACTTGCTAGATTTCATCTGTCTGAGACTTGATTTTTCTCATTTGTACCAGATAAAGTCTTTCCCAGATAAAGTCTTTCCACGAAAAAGCTAGATGATTCTAATTTCATCCATGTAAACATGAGCATGTGTATTAGAAAATTAAGATAACTTCCATTAGTAACTGTTTTAGGGTTTCTACTGCTGTGAGGAAACACTATGACCAAAAGCAAGCTGGAGAGGAAATGGCTTAAACTTCCATATCATTAGAGGGAGTCAGGACAGGATCTCAAGTAGGACTGGATCCTGGAGGCAGGAGCTGATGCAGAGGCCATGGAGGAGTAATGTTTACTGGCTTGTTTCCCATGGCTTGCTCAGCATGCTTTCTTATATAGAACCCAGGACCACCAGCCCAGGCATGGCACCAGCCACCATGAGCTGGGCTCTCCTCATTGATCATTAATTGAGTATATGCCTTATAGATTGATTTCACAGAGGCATTTTCACATCTCCTTCCTCTCTGATGACTTTAATTGTGTCACGCTAACACACAGAACTAGCCACTATAACTGAGCCCTTTCAACGTGACACATAAACACATCACTATTAGGTCACAACCCTTCATTTCTTATTTATCCCCAAAATCCCATGTGAAAAAAATAAATAATTTTAAAAGTCCCACACTCTTCACAAATTATAATACATTAAAACTTCAGTCTCTTTAAAATATCCAATCTCATTAAAAATCCAAAATCTCAACCAGGCAGTGGTGGCACACGCCACTAATCTCAGCACTTGGGAGGAAGAGGCAGGTGGATTTCTGAGTTCAAGGCCAGCCTGGTCTAAAAAGTGAGTTCTAGGACAGCCAGGACTACACAGAGAGAAACCCTGTCTCAAAAAACAACAACAACAACAACAACAAACCAAAATCTCTTTTAAAAGCTCAAAGTCTTCTCAGCTGTGGCTCCTATAAAATTCAAAATTAAATTAAATACCTTCTTTAAGAGGGAAAAACCATAGCACAGTCACAGTATGAATGAAACAAAATCCAAAAGCATAAGTAACTCAATGTCCAGTGTGTGAGATCCACACGTAATCTTTTGAGCTGCTTTAAAGGGATTATTCCAGCTCTTCCTCTCTGAAGACTCTAACTTGTGTCTACTTGACACACAAAACCACTCAGTACAGAAATAAACTACACAATCCATTTCTTAGGTTTGTGCTGTCTGATATGAGACAACTGGCCACAGGAAAATTTGGTGCCTATGCAGACAGAGTAGAGAAGAGCAATAGGCACAGAAAGAAACCAATGAACACCACCTAAATGCTTTGCAACACCAAGCCACTCAACATATGTAGAATATGTGCCTTGTGTATTAGCTTTCCTCATCTTAACATTTAATTCCTGAAACATGATAACTGATGTAAAAGGGTAATTTATTGAGAAAGTAATGGGTTTCTTTTATTTATTTTCCTTTCTTGCTTAATATTTCTTGAAACTTAACCAAAAGTAAGTTTGACCTAGTACCCACCAGGGTAATTTAGCAGGGCTGTATTACTAAATTCTAGTAAAAGGCTATGGCCGTGATACATAATATAAATATGGGCTTGTGGGACTGTAGTTTGGCCATGCCCCCAGAGCCCAGAGAGAAGGCAGAGAGAACAAATCTCTGCCTCAAGATTTTCCTGGCCCCGCCCTTCTTCCCCCATTTCCAATATTTAAGCAGACACCTTCCGACATGTTTGGGGAGAGTGCTTTATCATTCACCACTCAAGTCATCTGTTAATAAATAAACATATTTTAAATCATCACATGTCTCTTAAATTTTGGACTCTTCGTTTGAGTAAGTCAAGGCTCGCGCGCGCCCCTGTCCGCGCGGGACAGGGGAGTGAGAGAAGTTGTTTGTCCGCCCCAGTGCTCTCTGTACTCTAGTTAGCCGTGCAGCTTGTGTCCTGTGTCTCTTGCTGCACACGCCAGCTCACGGGACAGGGGATGAGAAGCCTTTCTCTCCGTGGTTGGCTTCGCACGCCCGCAGTCTGAGACTACCGCTCTGTCACTGCCGCCCTGTGACCTGAGCATGCACGGCGCCCAATATGGCCTCCAAATTGTAAAACACAAGGATAGGTTATTTTTACATATACAAATAAAATAGTTGTTTCCAACATTTAAAATTAGGCATGCTTTATGTTTTCTTTTGTTTTGTTTAAAGATCTAACATTTTCACTCCCCTTTGGAAAAGAAGAACAAAAGCAAATAAACAAAAAACAAGACAACTGGCCAGGAAGATAGCAGAGTAGGCTCTGGGCTGCTTACAAGGCATACACAAGCTTCTTGAACGTTTTTTTTCTCTGGAACAAATGGATAGTGCCCAGAGAGATAACTCACACCTAACTACTCATCAACTTGAGTTGAAGGTAAGAACTTGTATTTCCCTCCAGCATTCCTGGAGCAAGTGGCACACAGATTGTTGTATAGAATCCTGACTTTCACTATTGACTGACTTATACCTCCAAAATTTCATGACACAAACAGCTCTTTTATCAGAAAGTGTGCTACCGAATGGGGAAATGTTAGGAAATTGGAAAATATGAGTGTGGTTCAATAATTGCTCAGGCAATAATAAATTAACAAATGTCTTGGTTACTAGGGCATATGTGAGGAAGGCCAGATTTCCAATACATTAAACTGGAAATGTGGTCATCAGAAGTTAAAGGCACCTTTAGTTCATGAGCTCTTAATAGCATTTAACAGTAAAGCATGGATTCCCCCTCTTAGTGGGACCCTCATATAGTTTTGGACCTTAACTGTCAAGTAATGGCTGTGACATCAGAACAATCAATGAAAGCCTATTTGAGTAGCACTGGTTTCTCTCACATTAGAGATGGTAGTCCATGTTTGCACGTAACTCAATGGTGCTGAACACATGGGGTTCAAACAAAGATGTTCTTGTCTAACTTCCATATTCAGCCACAGGAAGGAAGGAAGGAAGGAAGGAAGGAAGGAAGGAAGGAAGGAAGGAAGGAAGGAAGGAAG
>NW_021604564.1:2061909-2098508 GCF_004785775.1 Grammomys surdaster | reverse complement strand
AGAGAAGAGAAGAGAAGAGAAGAGAAGAGAAGAGAAGAGAAGAGAAGAGAAGAGAAGAGAAGAGAAGAGAAGAGAGAAGAGAAGGAGGGTATGGGTAACTTGCCTTTGTAGGTTACAGCTCAAACAATACACACTATTTTAACTTATAATATCCCATTGTCTAGAATTAAAGTATATACTTTGGAGTGAGGCATATATTGGTAAAGAAGACAGTGGAGAAATAGTAACAATCTCTGTCAGATAGGACAAATCCCTGGTGCAAGCCTCTGTTAAGAAAGTAAAGTGGTCTCATTCACTGTTGCTCTTATACAGCCAGGAAGTGGGCATACAACTAAGCCTGGCCAGCTGGATAGCTCCTCTAAAGAAGCTGGATTTCAAATATAGGAGGCAAGAACAGAAAGCAGCTTCAGAAGCCCTATGGTAGAGGGTTCCTGTGGAGCCCATTTGCTGCAGAAGATGTTGTGTGTTCCCATCTTAACTCCGGAAACTGTGGACTCCTGACAATCCCAAACCATGACTCAAATACTGTTGTGAATTCTACAACCACTCTGCCTCATCACCCCATTTTGGATGTCTTTTTAATACATTCCTGCTTGCTTGTTTGGCTATGTTCCTTGCCCATTGTGCCATTGAGGAACACCAACTTAACCTGAGTCTAAAAAAATAAAAATAAAAAGTAACTCAAAGCAAAAAGGTTGGTACAATACTGGCCCAAAGCTTTATAAACAGTGGTCTTAGAATGATGCCATCATGATGCTGTATATTTTCAAAGACATAGGATTCCTCCTGGAGTTTACCACTGCATTGTACTCTCTATCTGTGTATGTTACCTACTGCTGCAAAACAAATAGTTCCAAATTGAAATATTTCAGATCATTATTTGACTTATAAATCTGTCACTCAGTTGATTGCTTGTAGTTAAGATAGACTGTCAGTAGTGGTCAGGATTGGTCTTCTCTGGATTTTCAGCTGGGGAGAGGAATCCACTTTCAATTAAACCATATATTTGTAGGCAACCATGACTCTCCTAATGGTGGGATGCACCTCAGGACTGTTCATAACATGGTTGTTGATTTCTCCTCAGCAAGAGGGCAGGAGAGAAAACCTAAGGCAGAGGTCCCCATCTTCTATAGCCCATGTGTGAAGTATCCCTTAATTTCTGTTATATCCCCTTTGTGAGACAGAGCTACTATAGCAAAGTATGGAAACACGTCTTTGATTTCAACAATTGGGAGACTGAGGCAGAAGGACCATTTCCTTAGCTTCCATTGTTCTTTCCAAAACTAGTTCAAATACTGGAGCACTCTCCATCAAATAAGAAGCTACAAGTTTGTCAAAAAAGATTATTATATAGAAATGAAAAGCATAGGCAAAGAGGCCGCTAACTGAAAAAAACTCCAAATGACTTAACACATTTTCAAAGCCATGACAAACAAAAACCATAACAAAAACAAGCAAACAAAAAAAAAACAAAAAGCCACTCTTATAGTAGAAATAGGGATAACTACATGGTGGAAAAGGAAAGTCTCAATCATAAGAATATAGGAAAGAATGCATTTCATTAAAGAAATACAGGAGTATTGGAGGAATAGATTACTCATCATGTCCAAATTGATAAATACATAAATTCCTAACACAAAAAAAAGAATGAAAAATGTGCAAACAGTAATCAAACAAACCAAGAAAATCATAGGCATCAGAACATTTCTGTAATAGTGACTCTAAATGTAAAAGGACTTCATTAAAAGATACAGACTCGAGCCCTACAGTGAAATGCATGCCTATAGTGCAAACATCTCGGAGGCAGAAACAAGAAAATGATTAGAAATCCAAGGCCAACCTGGTCTATTTAATACATTTCAGACATAGAATAGCTGCACTGGAAGACTATCTCGAAGGAAAAAAAAAAACACAAATCAAATTAAGATATGATAGGCACAGATTGGCTGATTGATTTAAAAGTTATTTATTTTTATAAGAACATCACCTCACTAATGAAGACACATGCAGACTGACAGTGAAAGGATGGAATCAATACGCCAAAGAAATGGAAGCAAAACACAAACAAACAACAAAAATAAAAAACCCAGTTGTCTGTTACATCTAACTTCAAGTCAAATTTTGAAAAGATATGGGTTAAAATAAATTACTAAAGAGAATAATTAACTACAGAAGTGAAAGATTTCTACACTTAAAATGATAAAACAGAAGAAATTGAAAAAGAAGCTAGGTGAAAAGACCTCCAGTGCCCTTAACCTGGCAGACCAGATATTGTGAAAATCATTATATTCCTAAAAGATTCATTTCAGTTTCAAACAAAATTCTAAATTCTGTGCAAAAAAACTAAAACTGGATATATCAGAATACTTAACATCAAATTATACCACAAAGTCATAATAAGGAAAACAGCATAGTGGGATAGAGAAATTAAACAAAATAAAAAATATAAATAAATAAATAAATAAATAAATATCCTACAGCATAAGAACCAAAATGATAAATTGGAAATAAGGCAATCTCGGCAATAAAAGCTCTTGAAAAATTAGATATTCACATATCAAAGGAGGAGGCTACTTTCAACATTCTCTTCCAGTAGAAAGTCATGTAGGATATAAAACTTGAAACTACTAAGAGAAAATATAGGGGCATACATCAAGATGTAGACATAGGCAAGGACTTACAGAAAAGAATTACAGTCTCTGGAAATGGTAGAAAGAATAGAAAAACAAAATTACCTAAAATTAGTCTCTGGAAATGATAATAAAAATTACAAAACAGAATTATCTAAAATTTCAAAGCTTCTATACAGCAAATAAAATAATTAGCAAGGAAATAAACAGCTTATAGAATGAAGAAAATATTTGACAATTTATCTAATAAGAAAGTCATATTCACAGCATATAAAAGAACCCAAAAATTAAAACACCAAAAAAAAAGCCCCAAAGCAGGAGTTTAATAAGCAGGAAAACACATAGTTCTCAAATGAAGAAATACAAATGGTGATTACATGTCTGAAGGAAACCCACTGCTTTAGTCAGAAGGGAGATATAAATTAAAACAGCTTTAAGGTTTCATCTCCCTCCAGACAGGATGGCAACTATCAAGAAAACAAAGGACAAAAATAGTACTAATGTTGTAAGAAAATGGAACCCTTATAGCTTGCTGGCTGTCATGCGATCTAGTAAAGTCACTATGGAAACCAGTCTGCATGCTTTCCAAAGCAAAACGTAAAGTATAACCGTATATGGATATGGTCTATCTATACTACTCCTGTATGTGTGTATAGATGTTCATCAACAGATCAACACATTTGTAAACAGGAATAGTTTGTTCAGCACTGAAGAATTAAATCATAACATTTTCAGCAAAATTAGTGGGACTAAATATCATCATGTTAAGTGAAAAGCCAAAGTTTCTCTCTCATATAGAATCTCTCTCTCTCCCTCTCCCTCTCCCTCTCCCTCTCCCTCTCCCTCTCCCTCTCCCTCTCCCTCTCCCTCTCCCTCTCCCTCTCTCTCTCTCTCTCTCTGTGTGTGTGTGTGTGTGTGTGTGTGTAAAGCTGAAAACCTAATTGCTGAAACAATAGATATGAAATGACATCTTGAAGGAAGAGTAGTTGTGAGGTAACAACCATGTTAATTGTATAGGTGTATGAAAAAGCATAGGTGTGTAATGTCATCTCATTGTGCCTCATGAAAATAAACAACTTTTGTCACTGAAAAATAAAAATTGACAAAAAGAGAGGGGAAAACAGCTGTTGAAGTCCACAAACCTCTTTCAGCACCTAACTCTTGCAGGGCCTGAACCAGTTTCAGAGTCCTAACTATACAAGTTTTTGGACACACAGCATTTTTCCTGATCATGGCCTCGCCAAGAGAGTTTGCAGCAGTCATTCCCCACTGAGATGCTTCCCAGGGGCCCAAGTATATTTCCACAACTTCTCTGCCACTTATTGACATCATAAGCTGGCCTTCTCTGACAACTTGATCAGTCCTGAAGATGGTGAAAGAAGCCCTTCCCTGAGGGCCTACCTCACCGCTGCTTGGAGAAAAAAAAAAAAAAACTTCTCTTATTTCAACTATACTGGACTCTTCCCTTTAAAACACACAGAGTACAGAACATACAAAGGATGCTATTACTTCTCTTTGTGACAGATCACTTTGTCTAAGACAAATTAACATTATTTTTAGAAAGTAAATTTGTGATAGTCAAGTCTATTTAACCTTTTCTCACAAGTTTTTATGGACTCATTCCACTATTTCCATTTAGGATTTGGGAATCTCCTAAGAGTAATGAAAGACTGAGTGATCTCAGACAACCAGACAGTGCTATGCTTTTCTGTTACAACAGCTACATTCTCATAGATTATAGAAAGTGAGGAACAGTTTAATACAAAGACATAATTAGTTAAGAAGTACAATGTGTTCTCTTTCTCTCATCTCTGTTAAAATGGAAGTGTACAGACAAAAGAGACAACAAAATATTAAGTAAATAGAAAAGAATCTGGTGGTTTCTGAATAGTTTAATAAAACAACTGAATGTAAGGGATGTATGAAGCTTTGGTATCTAAACTCTGTGTTTTGTTTTACTGTTCCTTTGCTTTTTAATATCTCTGCTGGCCTCTGAAAGTGTCTGGCAAATAGACTCCAAAGTGCATCTTAACCTGCCATTTCAGTTAATCCTGCATTTGTCTTTCTCTGTAGAAACAAGTCCTGAGACTTCAACACATCAAGGTCATTTTTTGTGGCAAGGGCAATAGCATTTGGCAGCCTGTGTAAATTGACTTGCAGCAGAAATAACACTAAGCCATCTGTAGCTCTGCATTTCTTATGCAAATGAAAGAAAACAGTGGTCTAGCATTGGTTGCAATGACTTAAAGACTATCATTCTGTTAAGTTGTTCACCTCTGGTAGGATCGGACTCATTCATTCTCGAGGTGGAAACTTAAGGTTTCTTTGGAAAGTCAGTTGTGTCAGATGGTGTTTTGCTAAAGTAGACATGTGAAGGAACATTTTGCTGAAGCAGACACAGGTAAAAGGCTGTTTTGCTAAAGCAAATGTAAAAGAACAAGTGATGATGACAGAATATAAATACATCCCCACTGACAGTGGGAGCTCAAGCATTGGTTTGCTTTGCTCTACCCCACTATTCTTTGCTAACAGCACACATGAATTTGTTCATTTTACATAGTCTTGACGAGCTCTGCTTGTGGTGACTCCATAGAAGGAAATGCACCAAACAACTTCTGGTGGTATTCTATTGGTTTCTGGCTGCTTCTCTGGACTCAGGCTGATTGGCAGAGTGATATCAGATGATACAGACTCACATGGAGTTTTGTTGAGGCAAGACACGTGATATTTGAAAGGAGTATAAATTGGACTCAACAGGCAGTGACAGTGGGCTTATATAGCTAGTTTTGCAGCACTTCATTTTTTTTTTTTATTGGATGTTTTATTTACATTTCATATGTTGTCCCCTTACCCCATCCCCCACCCACCCAGGAACCCCCAATCCCCTCACACCTCCTCCTTCTTCTTTGTGGATGTAACCTCTATCTACCCCCCCACTCCCACCTCCCCACCCTCAAAACTCCCACCCCCTGGGGCGTCCAGCCTTCATGAGGTCAAGGATCTCATCTTCCATCTGTGCCCAGCAGGGCCCTCCACTCTTATATATTCAGCTAAGGCCCTGGATCCCTCCATAAGTGCTCCCAGGCTGGTGGTTTAGACCCTGGGAGCTGTGGTTGGTTGTTATTGTTGCTCTCCTCATGGGGCCACAAATCCTTTCAGCTCCTTCAGTCTTCACTCTAACTCCTCCATTGAGAACCCCATGATCACTTCAATGGCTAGTTGTGAGCATCTGCCTCTGAATATGTCAGACTCTTGAAGACCTCTGAGGAGACATCCATATCAGGCTCTTATCAGCATGCACTTCCTGACTTCCACATCAGCATCTACCTTTGGTGACTGCACATGGGATGGATACTCAGGTGGAAAGGTCTTCAGACGGCCCCTCCTTCAGTTTTTGTCCCTCGCTTTGTCTCCATATTTGCTCCCTTGAGTATTTTGTTGCTCCTTCTAAGAAGGACCGAATCACCCCCACTTGGTCTTCATTCTTTATGGACTTCATGTGGCCTGTGAGTTGCATCTTGGGCATTTTAAGGTTCTGGGCTAATATCCAATAATCAGTGAGTGAATACCATGTGTGTTCTTTTGTGATTGGCTTACCTCACTCAGTATGATCATTTGTTTAAAGTCTTTTTCTTCACTGATTTTCACTTCTTTGAGAAAAGTGTATCAGAGAACTTCTTCTGATATGCCTGCTGGTCATGCATATTTGACTGAGATGGGGTGTTTCTGCTAGTATCCTGATGATGTTTGCCAGTGGATCAAGCTGCTGCTGCTGATTCATGTTTGCTATCCTGAAACTACTGAACTAAACTGCCTGTATATATCCTGACATCATAGATTGGATTTGTTCCAAAGAACTATTTCTAAACAGGTTCACTTCTCTCATATCATATTAACTCTTTGTTTCCCACTACATCTGGTAGGTGGTAGGCTAGAAGGGAGGTAAAGGAGTTTAAGAACTCATATTAAAAGTAGAGTTTGAAAAATACAAGCCTATACATTTTTACATGAAATATGGGGTTCCAGAGAGTCTGCAGATAATAAGATGGATAGCAATGACAAGAAGAACTTTTAACTTATGGTCCTTTGATTCACTCACCTCCCCTAAAGGGCCACAATCTGCCAGCTGTTTACCTGTCCACTCCACCATTCTCCTAGGCAGGATGATGAGCTCAGTGTGTTTGATGGCCTTCAAACCTCTAAAGGTTCCTAGGCTAGCCACTCAGAGTAAAGTCTTCTATTGGCACCAATGTGTTGTCATCATCCAGTACCAGGGAGGAGGAACGCTGAGGCCTGGAAATCCCTTCTGCTACTTCAAAACATCAAATACATCTGTACTTACCACAAGAGCAGCTCACATAACACTATTTTTACTCAATTTCAAATCTTGATCTAGTACATCTAAATAACAGACAAAGTCACATGCTTGGACTCCAGTTTGAAGGGAGCCAGGAAATGTTGTTGTCCCTTTGTTGAAGCTAGGAAATATAAAATTCACCAAAAGACAGGTGAATGTGCAGCTTTCTTCTGCCAAGAAGCAAAGACCTTCTTAATGAATTTTAAATAATAGATATATTTATCTTAATCTTACTTTTACTTTTGTTTTAATTAAAATATAATTATATCATTCCTCCTCCCTCTCCATCATTCCTACTTTTGAAAATTCTTTTATTAATATATGCTTTCAAAAATAGCATATAAACTCTTATAATGTCTTTTTCTTCCTTTCTGCTATTATTTGGCATTGTAGAAAACTGAAATATTACACATTTTACATGAAACAAAACAGAGACAGTACTAGTTCACAACTCTGTTCTTGAGTGCACTTTTCTTCCCTGTGTGGAGTTTTTTTTTTTTTTCCTTGTCCTTCAGTCTTGGCTCAAAGTATACATTACCTACCAAATCATCGAGCATGACTTAGAAAAGTCAAACTTACCAAGGGACTGAGCAAAATGAGAGACTCAGAAGCAAATAGAATGAAAGCATCAGACCACTATTGGCATCATCATAAACTGGGCACACTGGTGTCATACTCCAGACTTGAAAATAACATCCACCAAATTGGGGGCTTAAGTACTGGCTTAGGGTCCAGAAAGATTTAGCAGGATATTTTCAAACATCAAGATATAGAAAGATAGGGCCACCTCATATTAACATTTCAGTTTCTTGCAGAGTAAAAATAAGAATAAAAATTTCCTTAGATCTCCTTGTTCAAAAAAGCTTTTGCCTTTAAAACTCTGTCCATAAACTCACAATATGGGGGGATACAAAGAGCATACAGCCTATACACACAACTTATTTGGGTCAAACACTGTTTTTTTAATTAACAATATTAGTTGACAATATAAAGCAGTTTTTTTTAAGGCTGGAGAAATTTCAAACTCTTTTTACATGCTTCCTAACATCAATAAGTTAAAGGTTAGTAGTGATTGCTCTTTTAGGTAAAACCACATCTCACCATTCCTTCTTACCACCCACGCTTACCTGCTTCAGTCTTTTGTCTTAAGTATCTTACCCTGTGTACGTTTTCAATATTTGCCTTGGAAAGTAGAAGCCTCTTCTCAGGAGAATTATATGAAGGACCTGTACTATAGAAAAATAATATGAAAAGTAATCTAAAAAAGACTGCTTTCAAAAGACATCCTGTATGACTACAAGGGAGACATAATATTCTATGGGTATAAGAGTACCACAACTGTAGCCCATCTCTATGACCTTGATGCTATGGTGATGTCATGAACCCCTTAGATATAAAATATTCATTCTAACTTTTTTAAATTTATATTTATCAAGAAACACTGAGGGCCTGATCTACACTTCAGTGTCAATAGAACAAAGAAGCCCCAGACAGCTGATAATGGAAAGGGAATGGATGGTTGTCATAAATCTACATTAATCATGTTCAGAAAGGGGTGTTTTATCTCCAGGAAAATAAAGTATTGTCAAGAAGATTTCTATTAGCCTAAAAAGAACAGAAAATAGAAATAAAAGTTGCCTAGAAAATATTTTTTCATTATTTTATTTAGTTACATTCCAAATGTTGTCCCTCAACACACACATCCTGATCCTCTCATCAAGAGTTCTTTATTCCCATCCACCTTCAATTTTGCCTCTGAGAGGGTAGTCTCCACCCACCTATCTACCCCACAAACCCAACCTTCCCAACCCAGCATCTCCCTTCCCCAGGTTTATCAAGTCTCTACAGGATTAGCCTCAATCTCTCACACTGAGGCCAGACAAAACTACATATGTGCCACCAACCATGGAGCAGTCCATGTATGCTCTGTGGTTGGTGGTTTAGTCTCTGGGATCTCCCATGGGTCCAGTTTAGTTGATACTGTTGTTCTTCTTGTGGGGTTGCAATCCCCTTCATTTCCCTCAATCCTTCCACTTACTCTTCCATACAGGTCCAATGGTTTAGGAGTTCTCTGGTGGAAGTTTTAGGGTTACTTAAGTACACTATCATATCATCTGCAAATAGTGAAATTTTGACTTCTTACTTTCCTATTTGTATCCCTTTGACTTCCTTTTGTTGTCTAATTGCTCTGGCTAAGGCTTCCAGTACTGTTGTGGATAATCCAGGCCTTGTATTTTTATGCTAATTCCCCTTTCCCGTGAAGTCATTACTCAGGTGAATTCTAGTGAACCTTCATCCCATCTTAATTTGTAAAATAAAGGCAGGAGCCAGTGATTGGGCAGAGCAAGGGGAGGGAGATAAAAATGTTGATCGGAAGAGAGTAAGGGGAGGACAACTGGAGGAAGACAATAGAGGACAGAGATGACAGAGACAATGGAGATGACAAGGACTGGGGAGAGAAGACGTCTGCGGAGAAGAGAGGAGAGAGAAGATGACAGAGGATGACTGAGGAGGACAACTCGGAAGCAGGAGGCAAAAGGACAAATGCAGGGTCTGGAAAACCCTCAAGTTATAAGGGTCTCATAGCTGGGGAATAGAGTAGTGTAGGGGTATCTGCCCAATCTAGGCTTACATATTATATTCATAATTACTAAGTCGTGTTTTCATTGCCCACTCCTATTCGGGTTGGAGATTCAAATATCTCCCACAACACAGTACAATATTGAATAGGTAGGGAGAAAGTGGGCAGCCTTGTCTAGGGCCTGATTTTAGTGGGATTGTTTCAAGTTTCTCTCCATTTAGTTTGATGTTGGCTACTGGTTTGCTGTAAATTGCCTTTACTATGTTTAGATATGGGCCTTGAATTCCTGATCTTTCCAAGACTTTTACCAAGAAGGGATGTTGAATTTTGTCAAATGCTTTCTCAGCATCTAGTGAGATATTCATGTGATATTCTTTTTTTCTTTGAGTTTGTTTATATAGTAGATTACTTTGTTGGATTTTTGAATATTGAACCATCCCTGCATTCTTGGGATAAAGCCTACTTGATCATGATGGATGATTGTTTTGATGTGTTCTTGGATTTGGTTTTTGAGAATTTTATTGAGTATTTTTGCATCGATATTCATAGGGAGATTGGTCTGAAGTTCTCTTTCTTTGTTGGGTCTTTGTGAGTTTTAGGTATGAGCGTGATTGTGGCTTCATAAAACGAATTGGGTAGTGACCCTTCTGTTTCTATTTTATGGAATAGCTTGAAGAGAATTGGTATTAGGTCTTCCTTAAAGGTCTGATAGAATTCTTCACTAAAACCTCCTGGTCCTGGGCTTTTTTGGTGGGGAAACTTATAATGACTGCTGCTATTTCTTTAGAGGTTTAGAGATTAGACACTTTAGATGGTTTATCTGATCCTTATTTAACATTGGTACCTGGTATCTGTCTAGAAAGTTGACCTCTTTATCCAGATTTTCCTATTTTGTTGAGTATAGGCTTTTGTAATAGGATCTGATTATCTTTTTGAATTCCTCAGTTTCTGTTGTTATGTCTCCCTTTGCAGTTCTGATTTTATTAATTTGGATACTGTCTCTGTGCCCTCTGGTTAGTCTGGCTAAGGGTTTATCTGTCTTGTTGATTTTCCCAAAGAACCAGCTCCTGGTTTTGCTGATATTTTGTATAGTCCTTTTTGTTTCTACTTGGTTGATTTCACGCCTGAATTTGATTATTTCCTGCCGTCTACTTCTCTTGAGTATGTTCTCTCCAGTTTCTTTTTGTAGGCACTTAGAGCTATGAGTTTTCCTCTTTGCACTGCTTTCATGGAGTCCTACACGTTTTGGTATGATGTGTCCTCATTTTCATTAACTTCTAAAAAGTCTTTGATTTCTTTCTTTATTTCTTCCTTGATCAAGTCATCATTGAGTAGAGCATGTTCAGTTTCCACGTGTATGTGGGCTTTCCATTGTTTTTGTTATTATTGAAGACCAGCCTTAGTCCCTGGTGATCTGATAGGATGCAAGGGATTATTTCTATCTTTTTGTATCTGTTGAGGCCTGCTTTGTGACCACTTATATGGTCTATTTTGGAGAAGGTACCATGAGGTGCTGAGAAGAAGGTATATTTTTTTTGTTTTAGGGTGAAATGTTCTGTAGATACCTGTTAAATCCATTTGGTTCATAACTTCTTTTAGTTTCATTATATCTCTGTTTAGTTTCTGTTTCCATGATTGCTGAGAGAGGGGTGTTGAAATCCCCCACTATTATTGAGTGAGGTGCAATGTGTGTTTTGAGCTTTAGTAAAGTTTCTTTTATGTGTGTGGGTGCCCTTGCATTTGGAGCATAGATGTTCATAACTGAGAGTTTATCTTGGCAGATTTTTCCTTTGATAAGTATGAAGTGTCCTTCCTTATCTTTTTTGATTACTTTTGATTGAAAGTCAATTTTATTTGATATTAGAATGGCTACTCCAGCTTGCTTGGGACAATTTGCTTGGAAAGTTGTTTTCCATTCTTTCACTCTGAGGTAGTGTCTGTCTTTGTCTCTGAGGTGTGTTTTTTGTATGCAGCAAAATTCTGGGTCCTGTTTAGATATCCAGTCTGATAGTCTATGTCTTTTTATTGGGGAATTGAGTTCATTGATGTTAAGAGATATTAAGGAAAAATGATTGTTGCTTCCTGTTATTTTTGTTACTAGAGGTGGAATTATGTTCATGTAGCTATCTTCTTTTGGGGTTGCAGGAAGATTACTCTCTTGCTTTTTCTAGGTTGTAGTTTCCTTCCTTGTGTTGGAGTTTTCCATCAATTATCCTTTGAAGTGGTGGATTTGTGGGAAGATATTGTGTAAATTTGGTTTTGTCGTGGAATATCTTGGTTTCTCCATCTATGGTAATTCAGAGTTTTGCTGGGTATAGTAGTCTGGGCTGGCATTTGTGTTCTCTTAGGGTCTGTATGATATCTGTCCAGGATCTTCTGGCTTTTATAGTCTCTGGTGAGAAGTCTAGTATTATTCTTATAGATCTGCTTTTATATGTTACTTGACCTTTTTCCCTTACTGCTTTTAGTGTTTTTTCTTTGTTTTGTGCATTTCATGTTTTGATTATTATGTGACAGAAGGAATTTCCTTTCTGGTCTAGTCTATTTGGAGTTCTGTAGGCTTCTTGTATGTTCATGGACATCTCTTTCTTTAGTTTAGGAAAATTTCCTCCATAATTTTGTTGAAGATATTTACTGGTCCTTTAAGTTGGGAATCTTCACTATACCTTCAGCTATACCTAGTCCCCTTAGGTTTGGTCTTCTCATTGTGTTCTGGATGTTTTGAGTTGGGAGCTTTTTTTCATTTTGCATTTTCTTTGACAGTTGTGTCAATGTTTTCCATGGTATCTTCTGCACATTAGATTCTTCTATCTCCTGTATTCTGTTTGTGATGCTTGCGTCTATGACTCCTGATTTCTTTCCTAGTTTTTCTATCTCCAGGGTAGTCTCCCTTTGAGATTTCTTTATTGTTTCTACTTGCATTTTTAGATCCTGGGTGGTTTTGTTTAATTCCTTCACCTGTTTGGTTGTATTTTCTTGCAATTCTTTAAGAGATTTTTGTGTTTCCTCTTTAAGGGCTTCTACCTGTTTACCTGTGTTCTTTTGTACTTCTTTAAGGGAGTTATTTATGTCCGTCTTAAAGTCCTCTATCATCATCCTGAGAAGTGATTTTAATTCTGAATCCTGCTTTCCTGGGGTGATGGGGTGTCTAGGGCTTGCTATGTTGGGAGAACTGGGTTCTAATGATGCCAAGTAACTTTGGTTTCTGTTGCTTATGTTCTTGCACTAGCCTTTTGCCATCTGGTTAACTCTAGTGCTACCTACACTCACTGTCTCTGATTGGAGCCTGTCTTTCCAGTTATCTTGCTTGTGTCAGAACTCCTCAGAGTCCAGATGTCTCTGTGATCCTGTGATCCTGAGATCTTGGGTGGAAGAACTGCTGGAACTCAGGCCTCCTCTGGGATCCATGAATCCTGATGCTCTGAGTGCAGTGGTTCCTCTAGGATCACTCAGGATATGGTGTCTTCACAGGAGCAGACCAGCTATTTGTCTGCCCCAGCCAAAAGGACCAAGGAAGGGGATGTGTAACAGGGTCTTAACATAGAACTATTTCCAATTTTCTGAGGAACCACCAGATTGATTTCCAGAATGGTTTTGTTCAGGAAATTTTCCTTTGTGCCCATGTGTTTGAGGCTATTCTCCACTTTTTCTTCTATTAGAGTCAGTGTATCTGGCTTTATGTGGAGGTCTTGATCCCCTTGGACTTGAGCTTTGTACAGGGAGATAAGAATAAATCAATTTTCATTCTTCTACATGTTGACAACCAGTTGAACCAGCACCATTTGTTTAAAATGCTGTCTTTTTTCCACTGGGTGATTTTAGCTTCTTTGCCAAAGAAAAAGAGACCATAGGTGTGTGGGTTATTTCTAGGTCTTCAATACTATTCCATCAATCTGCTTGTCACTGTACCAATACCATGCAGTTTTTATCACTATTGATCTGTAATACAGCTTGAGGTCAGGACACAGAAGTTCTTTTATTGTATTAATCAACTTTTATTATATTAATCCTACAAATTCACGAGTGTGGGAGATCTTTCCATTTTCTGAAGTCCTCTTCAATTTCTTTCTTCAGAGACTTGAAGTTTTTGTCATACACATCTTTCACTTGTTTGGTTAGAGTCACATCAAGATATTTTATATTATTTGTGGATATTGTGAAAGGTGTTCTTTCCCTAATATCTGTCAGTCTGTTTATCCTTTGAGTACAGAAAGGCTACTGGTTTCTTTTATTTTATATCTAGCCACTTTGGTGAACTATTTGTCACTTGTAGGAGTTCTCTGGTAGAATTTTTGAGGTCACTTATGTATACTATCATGCAATCTGCAAATAGTAATACCTTGACATCTTTTTTTCCCATTTGTATCCATTTGACCTCCTTTTGTTCTCTAGTTACTCTAGCTAGAACTTCAAGTACTATATTGAATAGATAGGGATAGCATGGGCAACATTTTCTTGCCCCTGATTTTAGTGAAATAGCTTCTTCAAGTTTCTATCCATTTAATTTGATGTTAGCTGTTTGCTTGCTGTGTGTTTCTTTATTATGTTTATGAATGTGCCATAAATTCCTGATCTCTCCAAGACTTTTAATATGAAGGGCTGGTGGATGTAGTCAAAGACTTTTTCAGCATCTAATGAGATAATCATGTGATTTCTTTTTCATTGAGTTTGTCTATATGGTAGATTACATCGATGGATTTTCATATATTTAACAATCTCTGAATCCCTGGGATGAAACTGTTTGTGATTCTCAGAAGAGCTCAAAGAAGTGCCAATCTGATGTAGTGAGACTTTTTAATAGTTGGAACCTGGTTTGGATTGCAATCTTTTTCTACTGTACAGGGCAGGACTGTGACCTCATGTCTAGGGGTTCAGGACATTTATACACAGGAAGATTCTGGAGTTTCAGGGTTATATGACAAAGAAAATGATAAGGGAAGTCATCTCTCAAACACAATACCATTTGTTTAGGTGGGGGGCAGGATCACACAATTGGGGAGGGAATCTCTTTTAGCCTTTATGGTGCTATCAGGGACTAGTGTTTTCTCAAAATGGCCACAGCTGTCTGAAAATGCTTGATTGCCCCAAAGTATGGTGCTTATCTCCCTAAGAATGTTTGGTATTGTGCTTTTCCCAAGGACAGGGACCACCTGCACTGGAGAGTGCTTAGCCATCCATCAGAGAGGACATGGGGGTTGGGAGTTGTTGTTTAATCTGTTCTCAAGCTGACATTTGCCATTCCCAGGAGGTGGTTTTCACTAGGAAGTGCCATTATGGAATGGAGATAGCCATATTTTGGCACCAGGCTGTACCTCCTCTGAAAGGTCAGGTGGTAGGAAAGAGCAAGGGTGTGAGGGGAAACTTTGAGAGTAGCAAGGGAATGCTAAAGCAAAGGAAAGCTTTACATGCAGCAAGAGTATGGGCTGGCTGCCCAGCCTCTTCAAAGCCTACTTGACTGTGGTGAATGAAGATTTTGATATGTTCTTAGATTTGTTGCAAAAATTTTATCGAGTATTTTTGCATTGGTATTTATAAACAAAATTGGTCTGAAGTTCTCTTTCTTTGTTGGGTGTTAGTATGATTTAGGTATCAGAGTAACTGTGGCTTCATAGAATGAATTAGCTAGTCTTTTGTCTGTTTTTTGTTTGTTTGTTTGTTTGTTTGTTTGTTTAAATCATGGATCATGTTTCCCTTTGTTGGGGAGTGTGAGAAATGAGGGGGCAGCATGAGAAGTGCTTCTCAGGTATTAAAGTCCTTAGGGTTTTTTTTGTTTTGATTTTTTTTTGTTTGTTTGGGTGTTTTGTTTGTTGGTTGGTTGGTTGGTTGGTTGGTTGGTTGGTTGGTTGGTTTTTAGAAACAGGGTTTCTCTGTGTAGCCCTGGCTGTCCTGGAACTCACTCTGTAGACCAGGCTGGCCTTGAACTCAGAAATCTGCCTGCCTCTGCCTCCCAAGTTCTGGGATTAAAGGCGTGTGCCACCACCGCCCAGCCTTTTGTCTGTTTTTTTACTTAATGTGTTATAGCTCTTCTTTGAAAGGCTGATAGAATTCTACTCTAAAACCGTCTGTGCCTGGGATTTTTTTTTTTTTTTTGGTTGGGAGATTTTAATGATTGCTTCTATTTCCTTTGGGATTAAAAACTGTTTAACTAGTTTACATTAACTAGATTTAACTTTGGTACATGGTATCTGCCTAGAAAATTATCCATTTCATTTAGATTTTCCAGTTT
Source organism: Grammomys surdaster (assembly GCF_004785775.1). Taxonomy (NCBI): domain Eukaryota; kingdom Metazoa; phylum Chordata; class Mammalia; order Rodentia; family Muridae; genus Grammomys; species Grammomys surdaster. Next base: position 2,082,714 of record NW_021604564.1, on the reverse strand, counting down.
TATTAAGCATAGGCTTTTGTAGTAATATATGATGGTTTTGGTTTTGGTTTTGTTGTTGTTGTTGTTGTTGTTTACTCAGTTTCCCTCCTTATGTCTCTCTTTTTATTTCTGACTTGGTTAATTTGGGTAATTTCTCTAGGCCTTTTAGTGAGATTGGCTAAGGATTCATCTGTCTTGATTTTATCAAAGAACAGCTGTTGGTCTTGTTGATTCTTTGTATTGTTCTCTTTGTTTCTTATTGGTTGATTTCAGCCATGAGTTTGGCTATTTCCTGCTGTCTACTCTTCTTGGGTTTGTTTGCTCCTTTTTGACCTACACCTTTCAGGTGTGCTGTTAAGTTTGTAGTATAGCATCTCTCCAATTCTTTAAAAAGGCACTAAGTGCTATGAATTTTCTTCTTAATGTTGTTTTAATTGTATCCCATAAATTTGAGTATGCTGTGCCTTCATTTTTATTGAATTCTAGAATGTCTTCAATTTCTTTATTTCTTCCATGACCAAGTTATCAAGAGTAGAAAATGTTTCAGTCTCTATGAGTATGTGGACTTTCTGTTGTTTTTGTTGTTATTGAAGTCCAACCTTAGTCCATGGTGATTTTATAGAATGCATGGGATTATTTCAAAGTTCTTGCATCTGTTGAGGCTTGCTTTGTGTCTGATTATATGGTCAGTTTTCAAGGTGGTTCCATGAGCTTCTAAGAAGAGGTATATTCTTTTGCTTTATAGGATAAAATGTTCTGTAAATATCTATTAAATCCATTTGGTTCATAACTTCTGTTAGTTTTCATGACCTGTCCACTGGTGAGGGAGGGATTTTGAAGCCCCCACTATAATTGTATGAGGTACAATGTGTGTTTTGAGATTTAGTAAAGTTTCATTCACAAATGTGGATGCCATTGCATTTGGGGTATAGATGCTCAGAATTGAGAATTCATCTAAGTGGATTTTTTCCTTTGATGTGTATCCAGTGTTCATCCACATCTCTTTTGATTACTTTTGGTTGAAAGTCTATTTTTTTATATATATATTTTAATGGCAACTCTGGCTTATTTCTAGGACCATTTGCTTGGAAAACTTTTTTTTCCATTCCTTTAATCTGAAGTAGTATCTGTCTTTGTTCCTGTGATATGTTTCTTGTATACAGCAAAATGATGGATCCTGTTGCGTATCCAATCTATTAGCCTTTGTATTTTTATTGAGGCATTGAGTCCATAGATGTTGAGAGACATTAACTACCAATTGTAGGACCATAAAAGGACAGCATAGTTTCTGGTTGAGCACCAGCTGGAAATGTCCGGAGACCTAGCAGTTTTCCCTGCAAGGGACAGCATACATTTTGCCATGCTCCCAGACACCAGGCTCCTAACATGAGATCAAACACCTCTATCAATCTGTGCCTTTCAGGCATGTAGGATAATGCCTCCTAGCCCCTCCATATATAGAGGGCATGACTACAGGCCACAGAGCCTCAAGACAGATCTCCATATTAATGAGATACCTAAAGGACAGAGGGCATAGCCGATCAAGCATTCCTTCCCAGACTCTCCTCCTTGCAAAAGGTGTTTAACCTCAAGCCCTCCCTGAAAACACCAGGGTATAGTTTTCATCCATTTTCCAACATGACAATAAATATCTTAAGACCATAGCCTATTTCCCTTCTTTGGAACCATGGAGAAGGTTTTCAACTACTGAACCTAATCTCCCAAAGATGACCTCTCTATATTTCCAGCCACAGAGGCCACCAACTCAAGCAAGCAAGCCAAGTGAGTTGCTGTGACCAGAACTCTCATCCCCATGGGACAAAGCCAGAGCTTCTACTCGTCCCCCCTTCAACTGTGAGCTGATCTAGCCTATATGCCCCACTTTGTCTCAACCCTTTTGTGGCCTCTCAGTGGTATCTGAGAGCCCAGGGGCCTAAGAACCAACAGGTTCCTGGCTTCCTTTTGGCCCAGGGACCTCCAACCCAAGAGCTGTGGCCCCTTGCAGGACCTCAGACTGTGTTTTTCCACCCTGAGTGGAATCCTACAGCTTCTCATAGCCCAATGTCTGACCAGAGCCAGTGTAGACTGAACACAGTTGAAGCCCCACATCTCTGTCTCTCTGAGCCTCAGCCCTAGCCCCTTGGTGGGGGGCAGACTCAGGACCCACAATTCAACCCAACAACGGACCCACACGTATGCTACAACCCAACAACCAATGATTGTTAATTCTTGGGTTTATTGTTGTTGTTGCTGCTGCTGCTGCTGTTGTTACAGGTGCTATTATGTGTGTGATTCTTTTTTTGAGATTTGTTGTCAGATGATTAATTTCTTGTGTTTTCTTGGGTGTATTTACCCTCCTTGTGTTGTATCCTTTTAGTATCCTCTGCATGGATGGATTAGTAGAAAGATATAGTTTAAATTTTGTTTTTGTCATGGGATATCCTGGTTTCTTCATCTATGGTGATTGGGAGTTTTGTTGGGTATAGTATCCTGGGCTGGCATATATTATCTCTTAGACTGTGTATAACATCTGTCCAAGATCTTTTGGCTTTAATGTCTCTCTTGAGAAGACTAATGTAATTCTGATAGGTCTACCTTCATATCTCACTTGGCCTTTCTCCTTTACAGCTTTTAATATTTTTTTGTTCTTTTTTTAAATTATTATGTGGCAAGAGGATTTCCTTTTCTGGTCCAATCCATTTTGTGTTCTCTAGGCTTCTTGTACATTTATGACCATCTCTTTCTTTAGATTAGGGACGTTTTCATCTATGATTTTGTTGAAGATGTTTTCTGGCCCTTTGATCTGGACCACTTCTTCACTTTCTTCTACTCCTGTTACTCTTAGGTTTGATCTTTTCATTATGTCCTCCATTTTCTGGCTATTTTGTGTTAGGAGCCTTTTTATACTTTGTGTTTTCTTTGGTTGATTTGTCAATATCTTCTATGGCATGTTCTACATCTGAGATATTCTCTTCCATCTCATGTATTCTGTTGCTGATACTTGCATCTGTAGCTTCTAATCTTCTTCCTAGATTTTCCATCTCCAGGGTTGCCTCAATTTGTGATTTCTTTATTGTTTCTATTTCAATTTTCAAGTCTTAGACATTTTTTGTTCAATTCCTGGACCTGTTTCATTGTATTTTCATGTATTTCCTTAAGGATTTTTTTTTCCTTTTTGGCAGCTTCTACCTAATTGCCTGTGTTTTCCTATATTTCTTTTAGGGAATTATTAATATCCTCCTTAAAGGCTTCTATCATCTTTATGTGATGGCATTTTAGGTCAGAATCTTGCTCTTCAGGTGTGTTAGGGTAGGCAGGTCTTGCTGTGGTAGAACAAGGTTCTGATGATGTCAAATTGCATTGGCTTCTGCTGCTTCTGCTCTTGTTCTTCCTTCCACCATTTGGTTATCTATGGTGTTAACTGGCCTAGGTTTCTTGGACTGGGACTGGCCTACTTGGAGACAGACAGTGATGTTTCTGGTTAGGGAAGTCTTCCTGTGTCCCTGGTTACAGCAGGCACCCTGTGTTCCTGTGTCCCTGGTTTGGGCAGACCTCCTGGGAGACAGGCAGTCTGTGGGGTCCTGTATGGGGCAGGGAGGATCGTGGCAGGCTTGCCAATCTGCCATGGGTTTAGGTGGAGGTACAGACTGGAAGGAACCTACAGATTTTTTTAGTGTTTAGGCATGCTTATCTAAGTTTGTGAGCAAGTATAAAAGTACATGAGGATCTATGTATAACTATGTATTTACCTTGAAATATACAAGATAAGTACCTCTAGAAGTAGGATACTAATACATGAGCAATATTATTTACAAGAACATCACAAGGTCATTAGATCTATTGTCCAGATACCAAGATGGACAGGTTCTAAAAGGAGAAAGGGAGACAATAAGGTAATCATGGAAAACAGGGGGGAAATAGGAGCTTACTTGTAGTTAATAGATAGGAACCTTTATTTTCCACAAGTTGAATCAGATAGTGAAAAAAAAAAACCAGTAAATTCAATTTTATACATGCTGGTTTTGAGATCTCTCCTGGAGATGCTCATGCTATTCCATGAATATGGATAAACAAATTAGTCTCAGGAGGGCTGCATTTAGGATAATTAGAAAATATTTAGCTACTATGAAGCCAGACAGCTGGCTGTAGAAACACATAGAGTTGGTGAGACTTTTGATGGTATTTATGTGAATTATACAAAGCATGACTTACCATGTGTATAAAATCATCTACCACCTTTAGGCCAACTTCCCTTTTACACCACCCATTCCACCCTAATATATACAAAGCAAATGAATGACTCCAGTGACTTATTTGGTGCTGAACAGGAAGAACCATAAGCCTATCCAGGGATTTTTGCCAGATCTCTACTGGCAGAGGACTAGGGAAGAAAACGAGACTAGGCATAGTGGTGTGAAAATGGAGAACAGAAAGATCTGGGATTGGCACTGAAGGAGCCAGACCCAAGCAAGGCTCCAAGGTTCATACAAGGAAGTTAGTTTAGTATGTACCCTCTGCTTTGTCCTTTAATACTGAAGATTTATGTGGAAAGAGGCATACAGAATGGCTTGTTTACAGAATTATTTCTGAAATATAAGATTTTTTAACATAAATTTTCCCTTTGTAGGAGAGACTTGGAGATTAATAGTATGGAGAAGAAGGCAAATTAGTCTTCAAGTACCCTTCTATGTGCTGTTTGAGTCTTTAAGCGCATACATGTATGTTTTTCTTATTTTTATAGGACTCCTAAACGTGACGGTGAGTATATCTTTAACTCCTGCACCTGCTTTTAAGACTCATTTCTTCCCATTGAATTGCCTTCTCCTCCCTTGGTCTGAGGGCTTTCACCTTGTTGTATTGTATCTTATTTTGTCCTGATTGGTTTTCACCTCTTGGAAGTCTGCTCTTTTCTGAAGAAGAAATGGAGGAGGAGTGGGTCCGGGGAGATGGAGGGGTGGTGAGAAGATAGGAGGAATAAAGGAAGGGGAAGCTGTGATTAGAATGTATTATATGAGAAAATCTATTTTTAATTTAAAAAAATAAAACATAGTACAACGAAGACAGGCATAATGGCACATATTTTTAATCCTGGCACTTGAGAGGTGAAAACAGGAAGATAGTATAGTTCAGTCGAGGCTGGATTAAGACCATGTCTAAATGTATGCATCAATAAATAAATTAAATGCATGCATACCTACTTGCTAAAGGAAGAGAACAAATGAATGGCATGTAAAAAAGCCAAAGGCACTGCATAGATTTGCTATGATGGGAAGAGAATCATTTTGGGGAGCACCATGTGTAAGGTTATAGAGATTGTTCCCACTAGCAGTATTTTACTGAGTAGGAAACCATGAGAGAGACACCATACATGTACAGTCTAGGATGCATGGGATCCTGGCAGTGTGCCTAGCACATGAAAAGAGCAAACCTAGAAAATGTAGAAACTGAAGTCTTCTGAGGCTTTGAGGTTTGAGGAAGCATTCTCATGAATATCAGACGACAGTGACTGTGGAGGATCTGTGGGAAAGAAGGCCAGGCAATCTTGTTGGCTGTATAATAGATGTTAAATTTTGTTTCAAAGACAGTATGAAGAGAATGGGTATGGCCCAACATTGAAAGTAGTCAAATGCTTGGCTGCTGGTGAGTTTAAGGGATACTATGTTAACTTCTTTTGGTTATTTTCCTTTTCTCACATTTTCTATTGAAATGTGAGAAATCTTAAACTATTAGGATTTAAGTACACTGGTCAAAGTTGGGTTTTCTGAAATTTCATTTGTAAGTTGACTGCCATCCAAAAATGTTAAGTGAAAAATATCATAAAGAAACAACAAGTTTTTAATTATACACAAATATGAACAGGAGACAAAGTCTTCCCCCACTATATCTCTCACATATGGGAGTGATACTCCGTAGATCTGTGTGGTTAGAAGTATGTATCTTAGTCACGGCAGTGACTAAAGTACTGGGGTACTATTGATATATCATACTGGTGATAACAACAGGTATTTTATATTTCTTATTTTACTTAATAACATCCCAGAAATAGAAATATAATAATACAAAGGAACCATCAGTCATAAAACATGGAAGAACAGAATAACTATGATTGATAATGTGTGGCAATGCTTTAGTGCATATTAGGACAGTACCTCAAATACCTCAGTGGTAGCAGGTACACATGACAATAGTGTAATATATCCCAGGAATAAGGAAAAATTTCAAGAGCTTTGGGTAATGTATATCAGATATGTGACAGTGACAACCATTTTTTTTTTTACCTAGCTTTTAACTTTATATTTAGTGCTGTGAGCTTATGCCAGAAAAGAAAACATTGGCTAAGGTGAAAAATGCAGTTAGTCTCCATCCTGTCTAGTCTGATCAGCAACACTTGCCTTCTCCAACACCAATCAGAAGATCGTCAAAGAACAATAATGCAATTTAGTATATAACTCAATGGTAGAATACTTGCTTACCATACATGAGACAGTGCATTCAACCTTCAGCATCCCCAGAATTCCCTGTAAGCATCAAGGTCAGCAGGGAAATGAACTGTAAAATAGCAAGAAGGAAAACTTCGTTCAGCACAACTTAATCAATGCTGGTTCAAACTTTTTAGAGTCCGACAACAAATTGTTCATTGTAAGCATAATTAAACACAGTACAAAGTGGGGGTGCTTTTGTAGGGGAAGGAGCTGACAATTAAAATCTGGTTCCGTAATTGTCTCTTGATTGAGTCAATAAAGATGGTAGAAGCCAATCACTGGGTGAAGATATAGAGACAGGTTTTTGAGGTCCCAGGAGAAAGAGAAGTGATAGAGAGGGGCCTTTTGGGCCAGGATTTGGAGGGAGAAGCAAGGACACAAAGTAGGTCTGGGGGCCTATCAGAACCAGCGGCGCCCTCGGCCACTGGATGAATTCTAATATAGAGTAGCTAATATAGAATAGAGTTTAGGACAGTAGATTCTGAGCCCAGCAGTTGTATCATCTGGCTGATTTTACAGTATTAAGATTTTCTGGTGTTTTCCATCTGCGATTATTCAGGTGGGTGGTCGTTGGCAGTCAGAGGAAAAAGCCACATGGGTGGATGGTCCGTGTAGAATGATAGGCGCTCCCGGGGTTTATGGGGAAAATGTTAGCTAGCAGAGCAGCTGCCATTCCCAAAGCCTAGCTGGAGCAAGCAGGCATTTTAAAATTACATGCAACAGGCGCCTGCTATAATACAATCCAGAATGTACAATTACATCGAAACTCAATTCAAAGTACATGTTACCGTGAAGATGGGTCCTATAGCTTAAGAGCCTAGGTCTCAGACCAAGGTAGCCTAGAGGGCAGCAGGCTACAAAACACATATGACATCTCCTCTGAGGATGAGTTCTACTGACTGAGAAGCAAAGATAAAGACAAGGATCTAGAGAGAATCTGGGATAAACTTCCAGGAGTATTTGGGTGAGGCCTGTCTTTATAGATAGCAACATTATGTAGGTCATTTGTAACCCAGTCTTCTAGGTGGAAAATTGGTATTAGTTTCCTCCTTTGAGGAGACAACTCTGTGTTGATTAACATTCCTGATTTCCTTAATGATCTGTGAGCAACTTGTTCCTCCTACACCAAAGATTATAAAATAAAGTAGCCAACAGCGTTTTCTTCCATGTGGGTAGCACGTGGGACTGAACAATGTCTATCAAGGTACACCAAATCAGCCTCCCAAAAAGGGAGTTCAGGTTCTGGGAATCGAACAAGTCATCTTCAATCACTCTTGCTAGGTAACCCATAACATACAGGCTCCCTGGAAGTCCCTTAAACCATGAAGTGTTCCCACAAAGGAATCCACAATGTGAAAGAAAGGATCCACCAAGATCCTTTTCCAACAGGAACATGTCAGAGATACATCAAAGCCAGAGAATACTTGGAATATAAATTATGAAAGCAGAGCAAAAGAATTTGCAGTCATGGAACCTAAACCATTTAAAACTCTTCAGAAGAACTGCTAGGGGAATATGTTTGCACCTTTACCTTCTGATGCTTAATTCACACAGTTAGGGAACTTTCTGTCATCTTCAACATGTGGCCTGTTGGAAGCAAACATCTTCTTCAAAATAAGGTGAAAAATATGCTTTTCATTCTTCTCTGGTTTCAGATGCTAATTAGTCTGGATATGTTAATTTATGTCTCAGGTGTCAAAGCCATGCTCTTTGAAATGTTAGGCCAGGACTGAAAGGCAGAATAGCCATTCAACAATCATGCCATCTCACACTTACACTGTTCAATCTCAAAACAGATAAGGGAAAGTCAAGTCTGTTGAATTTCTCCTTGAAATTGACAAGGAAAAAATAGTAGTTATGCAACTTAAACAAAAAATGCCCTAAAACGTATAAATCTTCTTTAAATTGATTGAACTGGTAGAAAAATGTGTCTTTTTTTTTTAAACCTTTGAACTCTGGGAATCTGAACTGAATGAATGCCTGTATTGAACCAAGAATAGCTGTCTGTTTAAACTATATAAAATAGTGCTGATTCTGATGACTCTTAACTAAAAGTTCATCTCCCCACTCATAAGCCTAAATCTCATTCAATTCCCTTACTGTCTGCAATGTTTGCAGCTTGAAGGCTCTCAAAAATCTGATTTTTGTTGGTGACCTGCATAGTGCTAAACAGCTTAGCTGCCTCTTCCCTAAGACAATTGACACTGAGGTTAATCCAACTTATTTGAATGCTTCTAACTCCCTTCTCTATCCAATGAGGCTTAATTTGGACCATACGTATAAACATTTTTCTTAGAACTTCTGAAGTACAGGAGGCTTTAGAGAGAAACCCAAACTGTGGCACGTTTGTTTCAGAAATACAACACACTAGTAAAAGAATAATTCTCATGGTTGCAAAACAAGGTGCAAAAGAATAACCTCAGAGAATCAGAAGTGCATCACTGGATATATAGACCTAGCAGCCATCTTCCTGTCACCATGCAGAAAGTACTGATATTTTTATCAAGTTTTGGAAGTTAAGTTTAGGCATATCAGGTGGTAACTACATTTTAAACAAAGTCAAAGAAATATTTATTGTATAACACTATTGATGCACATATATATGTTACTGTCATAAAAACAGTGTCTTCTCCTGCCTACCAGAACAGCACCCATGCCTCCTAAGCTACTCACACTGCCTATGGTCTCTATGTCCTCCGCTCATCCTTCCTCAGCTTCTTCTTTTTTCGTTTTTTGTTTTTGTTTGTTTTGGGGGTTGTTTGTTTGTTTGGGTTTATTTTTTTGCCTTGGCTAGGTGCATATTTTTTGTTTTATTTTTTATTGGATATTTTATTTATTTACATCTCAGGCATCATACCCTTTCACAATTTCCCCGCCCTATAAACCCCTATTGCATCCCCCCTCCTCCTGTTGCTTTTATACCATCTTAATTACATACGTGTATTAAGGCCAGTTCTAGGTTGAGGGTCTAGCAATACAATAGATGCAAATAGTCAAGGAACAAGCAAAACAATAAAGTCAAATAGTCAAAGAACAAGCAAGGCATTAAACCCAATTACATGAACACTCCCCTGATCACTGTTTCTAAGGGCTTATCAGGATGAACAAAGTATCTGAGTCAACTTCCTTGTCCTAGCCCAAGGTCATTTTCACATCTGAAGCCTACTTCCTCAGCTTCTTAAAGATGAATCTGCCAGGAATCTGCTGAACTGCTTCTCTTAGCTACTTGTTCTATCTTTGATGCCACCTAAGCTAATGCTTTTAAACACTATCACTCACTGGGATAAAACACTATCCCTAATAAGCATGAACTTAACTTCCAAAACTCGACAAAAATATCAGTACTTTCTATCTACATGGTGACAGAAAGATGGCTGCTAGGTCTATATATCCAGTCATACACTTCTGATTCTCTGAGGTTGTAGCCGCCTTTGGCCATGGATTAACTGGATTCACCTGAAAGTGGGGCTGTAAATGAGGAAAGGGACAGAGGGCGAGAAAAAAATGAAGCCAAGACAAAGTATTCTGATCAAGGCTCAAAGTTTAACGTTCAGCTCTCAATTTAAAGAGAAAGGTCCCTCCCAAACCCTTTCTTATTTCAACTGGAGATGGGTGGGGGAACCTGTCCTTGGTCACAGCTGTGTAGTTATTCTTCTAAATTCCTGTGCAGCCAAGGTGTGTAACCCCACCTAGATCCTATCACTTGGTCTGCTGTGGTAAACGAGGTCTTTCAGGCCTGCTCAAGGGTGGGAGAAGGGCACATGAGGTTATTCTTTTGTACCAGTGAGTGATAGTGTTCTCTTTTTTCATAATTTATTTTTTATTCACATTATATCCCAATCGTAGCTTCTCTTTCCTCCTCTCAGTACATTCCTTACAAAGCCTTCTCCCCGTTACCTCCTCCCATTGTCCTGAGAGAAAGGGAAGCCCCACTTAGGTGCCACCTGACCCGGGACATCTAGTCCCAGGAGGACTAAGCACCTCCTCTCCCACTGAAGCTCAACCAGGCAGTCCAGCTAGGAGAGGGTATAAAATGGCAAGGACCAGAGTCAGAGACAACCCCTGCTCTAATTGTTAGGGGAACTACATGAAGGCCAAGCCGCACATCTGCTACAAATGTAGCAGGTGCGTATGTCCAGGTCCTGCATGTTTTTTGGTTGGTGGATCAGTCTCTGTAAGCCTAGAAGGACCCAGGTTACTTAATGTTGTACATCTTTTTTGTGGTGCCTTAACCCCTCCAGCTTGTTCAACTTTGTCATCTACTCTTCCATGAGACTCCCTGAGCTCTGCGGAAAGTTTGGCTGTGGGTCAGTGTTTCCATATGCAGGTAATGCTTTGGAGCAAATCCAATTTGTGTTATCACAAAATCAGCAGTTCAATTCACAGGAATCAGCAGTGGCAACTCGATCCACACACAAACACTTCACAAAGATACCAGCAGTCCAGTTCAGTAGTGTAAGGATATCAGAGATGAATCAGCAGCAGTAATATGACCTAGCAGAAATGACCAGGCCTCTGTTGAATTGGCATAAGTCAGCAGGAGTGACCAGGACCATCAAGGACTCCAGGAGTTCTCTGCTATGCCTTTCTCCAAAAGTGAAGATTAGCAAAGAGGAGACATGATACCAAGAAGTGTTGAAAACCTAGCTATGCCAGCAAACCTCTTGTCACTGACCACTGAGTCCTGTTTATACTCCCTGCAAACATCATGTGTCCTTCCACTGGTGTTGTCTTAGCACATGAGTCTTAGCAAAACTCCACATGAGTTTGTATAAGCTGACATCCCTCTGCCAATTGGAAGCAACAAGAAGCTGCCAGAACACCAACAGAAGTTTTTTGGTGCATTTCTCTCTCTGGAGTCGTGACAAACGAAGCTCAAGCAACACAATGTGAAGCAAACCAATACATGCATGTTGTTAGTGAAGAATCCTGCATCACATGACCTTTCATATACTTGCTCCAGTGAAACATCCTTTCACCCGTGTCTGCTTCAGCAAATCATTCCTTCATGTGTCTGCTTTAGCAAGACATCCTTTCACCTGTGTCCACATCAGCTTCATGTTCCTTCACATGTCTGTTTTAGCAAAAAACAATCGGACACAACTGACTTTCCAAAGAAACAAAAGTTTTCAACTTCATGCTATGGTTTAAATTTCTATGTGCACTCATTCTTCATGTATTGAACTAAATTTCCAGGAATATACTGAATTGGAATATAGAAACTTTGAGAGATAAGTCAGTCACAAAATTGAAGTCCTATGACTAGCATAGAAAAGGCACCACAAAGTTCACTTGCCTTTTTTTACGTAAAGAATGCTAGAAGAAGCCATCTACAGCCCAGAACACAGGCCCTCATTGTTTTCATTTTTCTTTATTTTAAATGTAATTTTATTTTTATTTTGTAAGTTATGGCTATTTTGACTGAATATATGTTTGTGTATCACATGTGTGTGCCTGGAACCTAAGCAAACAGATCAGATGCTCTGGAAATGGAGCCACAGAGAATTGTGAGCTGACATGAGTGTGTTGGTTATCAAGCCCAGAAAAGCTCTCAACCTCTGAGATACCTCATCAGCCCCACAATTTTTATTTTCAGCTATTAGCTTTAAGTATATTTTATAACTTACATGCTGAGTTTATTTTTATTCCCCCACTAGAAAGAGTTGGAAGAGAATGCCCAGTTTATTTTAATTTTAATTACAGTTGTTGAACATGCAGGTGTGGTGTGTATAGTGGGGGGTGTGGTTTAGTGTATACACTACTGGATGCATATGGTGCTCTGAGGACAACTTTAAGGAATTGGTGCCGTCTAGATGTGGATACTGGGAATTAAATCAGGTCATCAAACTTGGTGGTAAATGCCTTTATGCTCTGAGCCATCTCTCACTCCACCTTTTACTTGATTCCTTTTGAAAGAGAGTCTAATGTACTACAGGTAAGTCTTGAGCTGGCTTAAGCCAAAGGTTAGCTTCATTTCTTGATCCTGCTGCTTCTGCTGGTAGAGTAACTGGAATTACAGGCCTGTATGGCTGCAGCACTCTGGTTTATACAATGGTGCGAACCAGAGCTATGCCCTCTTCTGTGCTAGGGAGTAATATCCCCACTGAGGTACATGCCATGCCCACGTTAGTTTTTATTTATACAGTCAGACATAATCATCAGATTCAACTGACAGAAACTTTTAATAGGCATTTAATAGGCATTTTTTTCTTTTTAGACTGTATGTAAACTCATCAGTTTTTTCTTTTTTAATTTTTATTAATTATTCCATTCATTTACTTCTTAAACGATATCCTACTTCCCAGTTATGTACTCCACCAAATCCCCATCCCATGATATTTAACTTCCTGTTTGCCCTCCACCACCTCCCCAACCCACATCTGCCCTCTCCCTTCCCTTTTGCCTGTATGAGAGTGCACCCACATGCTCTTGCCCCACCGTTTCAGCATTCCCCTACTCTGGGGCATCAAACCTCCCTGGGGCCAAGGGCCTCCCCTCTCATTGCTGTCAGGCAAGGCCATCCTCTGCTACATACGAATCTAGAGCCAAAGATCCCTTTAGGTACATTTCTTGGTTGGTGGTCTAGTCTCTAATAAAAGTGGGTGGTCAGGACAGTCTATGTTGTTCTTCCAATGGTCTATAAGTTGCATCATATGCTTGGTGAACGTTTGGATTAGTATCCACTTAGTGAGTACACACCATGTGAGTCCTTTTGTGTCTGGGTCACCTCACTCAGAATGACATTTTCTCATTCCATCCATTTGCTTGTGAATTTCATGAAGTCATTATTCTTAATCGCTGAGTATCCTTTGTATATGTGTATCGCATTTTCTGTATCCATTCTTCTGTTGAGGAACATCTGGGTTGTTTCCAGCTTCTGGCTATTATAAATAAGGCTGCTATGAACATAATGGAGCATGTGTCCTTGTTACATATTGCATCTTTTGAGTATATGCCCAGGAGTGGTATAGCTGGATCCTCGGGTAATACTACGTCAAATTTTCTGAGGAACCACCATACTGCTTTTCAGAGTGCTTGTACCAGCTTACAATCCCACCAACAATGGAGGAGTATTCCTCTTTCTCCACATCCTCTCTGGCATTTGCTGTCACCTACATTTTTAATCTTAGCCATTCTGACTGGTGTGAGGTAGAATCTCAGGGTTGTTTTGATTTGTATTTCCCTGACGACTAAGGATGTTGAACATTTCTTTAAGTGTTTCTGGGACATAAGAGATTCCTTGGTTGAGAATGATCTATTTATCTCTGTACTCCACTTTTTAATACGGTTATTTAGTTCTCTAGAGCCTTCTTGAGTCCTTTGTATACTTTGGATATTAGCCCTTTATTGGATGTAGGGTTGATAATTATCATTTTGCAATCTGTGGGTTGCCATTTTGTACTATTGATAGTGTCCCTTGCTTTACAACAGCTTTTCAATTTTATGAGGTCCCATTTGTCAATGGTTCTTCTTAAAGCAAAAGACATTGGTGTTCTGTTCACGTTTTTCCCTGTGCCCTAGTATTTGAGGCTCTTCCTCACTTTCTCTTCTATTAGATTCAGTATATCTGGTTTTATGTGGGGGTCCTTGATACACTTGGACTTGAGTTTTCTTTGTACAAGAAGATAAGAATGGATCGATTTGCATTCTTTTACATGCAGACAGCCAGTTGAACCAGCACTATTTGTTGAAAATGTTGTGCTTTTTCCACTGAAAGGTTTTAGCTCCTTTGTCAAAGATAAAGTGACCATAGGTATGGGGGTTCATTTCTGGGTCTTCAATTCTATTCCATTGGTCTTCCTGCCTGTTCCTGTACCAACATCATGCAATTTTTATCACTATTGCTCTGTAGTACACCTTGAGGTGAGGGATGGTGATTCCTCCAGAAGTTTTTTTATTGTTGATAATAGTTTTATCTACCTAGGTTTTCTGGTATTCAAAAGTAATTTGAGAATTGCTCAGTCTAAGTCTATGAAGAATTGAGTTAGAATTTCGATGGTAATTGCATTGAATCTGTAGGTTGGTTTTGGTAAGATGGTCATTTATACTATATTAATCCTGCCAATCCATGAGCATTGGAGATCTTTCCATCTTCAGAAATCTTTGATTTCTTTCTTCAGAGACTTGAAGCTCTTGTCATACAGGTCTTTCACTTGCTTGGTTAGAGTCACACCAAGGTATTTTATAATATTTGTGACTATTGTGAAGGGTGTCATTTCCCAAATTTCTTTCTCATCTCTTTTATCCTTTGAGTAAAGGAAGGCTACTGATTTGTTTGGGTTAATTTTATACCCAGCCATTTTGCTGAAGTGTTTTTTCAGCTGTAAAAGCTCTCTGGTGGAAGTTTTGGGGTCACTTATATATACTATCATATCATCTGCAAATAGTGATAACTTGACTTCCTCCTTCCTAATCTGTATCCCTTTGATCTCTTTTTGTTGTCTAATTACTCTAGCTAGAACTTCAAGTACTATATTGAGTAGGTAGGGAGAGAGTGGGCAAACTTGTCTAGTTCCTGATTTTAATGGGATTGTTATGAGTTTCTCCCCATTTAATTTGATGTTGGTTGTTGGTTTTCTGTATATTGCTTTTATTATATTTAGGTATGCACTTTGAATTCCTGATCTCTCCAATACTTTTAACGTGAGGGGGTGATGTATTTTGTCAAGAGCTTTTTCAGCATCTAATGAGACGATCATGTGTTTTTTTCTTTGAGTGTGTTTATATATGGATTACATTGACGGATTTCCATATAATGAATCATGCTTGCATCCCTGGGATGAAGCCTACTTGATCATGGTGGGTGATCATTTTGATATGGTCTTGGATTCAGTTAGCAAGAATTTTATTGAGTATTTTTGCATCAATATTCATAAGGGAAATTGGTCTGAAGTTCTCTTTCTTTGTTGGGTCTTTTTGTGGTTTAGGTATCAATGTAACTGTGGATTCCTAGAAAAAATTGGGTAGTGTTCCTTCTTTTTCTATTTTGTGGAATAGTTTGAAGAGTATTGGTATTAGATCTTCTTTGAAGGTCTGATAGAATTCTACATGAAAACCATCTGGTCCTGGGCTATTTTTGGTTGGGAGAGGTTTAACGACTGCTGATATTTCCTTTAGGGTTATAGCAATGTTTAGATAGTTTATCTGATCCTGATTTAATTTTGGTACCTGGTATCTGTCTAGAAATTCAACCATTTCATCTAGGTTTTCTAGTTTTGTTGAGTATAGACTTTTGTAGTAGGATATGATTATTTTTTAAATTTCCTCAGTTTCTGTTGTTATGTCTCCCTTTTCATTCCTGATTTGTTAATTTGGATACTGCCTCTGTGCCCTCTGGTTAGTCTAGCTAAGGGTTTGTCTATCTTATTGATTTTCTCAAATGACCAGCTCCTAGTTTTGTTGACTCTTTGTATAGTTCTTTGTGTTTCTACTTGGTTGATTTCAGCTCGGAGTTTGATTATTTCCTGCCATCTACTCCTCTTGGGTGTATTTGCTTTTTTTCTGTTCCAGAGCTTTCAGATGAGCTGTTAAGCTGCTAGTGTATGCTCTCTCCAGTTTCTTTTTGGAGGCACTCAGAGCTATGAGTTGTCTTCTTAGCACTGCTTTCATTGAGTCCCATAAGTTTGGGTATGTTGTACCTTCATTTTCATTGAATTCAAAAATTCTTATTTCTTTCTATATTTCTTCCCTTACCAAGTTATCATTAAGTAGATAGTTGATTAGCTTCCATGTACATATGAGCTTTCTGTTGTTTTTGTTGCTGTTGAAGACCAGCCTTAGTCCATAGTGGTCCAATAGAATACATGGGATTAATTCAATGTGGTTTGCTTTGTGTCCGAGTACACGGTCGATTTTTGAGAAGGTACCATGAGGTGCTGAGAAGAAGGTATATTTTTTTGTTTTAGGGTGAAATGTAGATATCTGTTAAATCCATTTGGTTCATAACTTCTTTAGTTTCATTGTATCTCTGTTTAATATCTGTTTCCATGATCTGTCCATTGGTGAGAGTGGTATGTTGAAATCTCCTACTATTATTGTGTGAGGTTCTATGTATGTTCTGAGCTTTAGCAGCATTTCTTTTACAAATGTGGGTGCCCTTACATTTGGGCCATAGATGTTCAAAATTGAGAGTTCATCCTGGTGAATTTTTCCTTTGATAAGTATATAGTGACCTTCTCCATTTTTTTTTTTTTGATAACTTTTGGTTCAAATATTATGATGGCTACTCCAGCTTGTTTCTTGGGACCATTTGCTTGAAAAAATTTTTCCCATCCTTTTACTTTGAGGGAATGTCAGTCTTTTACTCTGAGGTGTGTTTCCTATATGCAGCAAAATGCTGTATCCTGTTTACTTCTCCAGTCTGTTAGTCTATCCCTATTTATTGAGGAATTGAGTCCATTGATGTTGAGAGACCAATGATCATTGCTTCCTGTTATTTTTGTTCTTAGAGTTGGAATTACGTTTGTGTGTTTCTATACTTTTGGGTTTATTGTGAAAAGATTAATTTCTTGGTTTTCTTGGGTGTAGTTTCCCTCATTATGTTGTACTTTTTCTTTTATTATCTTCTGTAGTGATAGATTAGTAGAAAGACATCGTTTAATTGTGGTTTTGTCTTGGAAAACTTTGGTTTCTCCATCTATGGTAATTGCGAGTTTTGCTGAGTATAGTAGCCTGGTCTGGCATTTTTGATCTCTTAGTGTCTGTAACACATCTGCCCAGGCTCTTCTGGCTTTTACAGTCTCTGGTGAGAAGTCTGGTGTAATTCTGGTAGGTCCACCTCTATAGATTACTTGAGCTTTTTCCTTTACTACTTTCAATATTTTCTTTGTTCTGGCATTTGGAGTTTTAATTATTATATGATGAAAGGAATTTCTTCTGGTCCCATATATTTGGTGTTCTGTAGGCTTCTTATATGTTTATGGGCATTTCTTTCTTTAGGTTAGAAAAATTTTATTCTATAATTTTGTTGAAGATATTTGCTGGCCCTTTGAGTTGAGAATCTTCACTTATTATTCTTAGGTTGGGTCTTTTCATTGTATCCTCGATTTCTTGAATGTTTTGAGATAGGAGCTTTTTTGCTTTTTGTATTTTCATTGACTATTTTGTCTATGTCTTATCTTCTGCCATTGAGATTCTCTCTTCTATCTCTTGTATTCTGTTGGTGATGCTAGGCTTGCATCTGTGACTACTGATCTCTTTCCTTGCTTTTCTGTCTCCGGGACTATCTCCCTTTGAGCTTTCTTTAATAATTCTACTTCCATTTTTAGATCCTGGACAGCTTTGTTCAATTCCTTTACCTGTTTGATGGCGTTGTTCTGTATTTCTTTAAGAGATTTATGCGTTTCCTCTTTAAGGGCTTCTACTTGTTTACTTATGTTCTTCTGCATGTCTTTAAGGGAATTATTTATATCCTTCTTAAACTCCTCTATCATCTGCATGAAATGATAGTTTAGATCTGAATCTTGTTTTAAGGGTGTGTTTTGGTATCCAGGACTTGCTGTGGTGGGAGAACTGATTTCTGATGCTGTCAAATCAAATTGGTTTCTGTTGCTTATATTCTTAAGCTTGTCTCTCACCATCTGGTCATCTCTGGTACTATCTGGCCTCCCTGTCTCTGATTAGAGCCTGTCATTCCTGTGATCCTAGGGAATCGAGCTGCCACTGGTGTGTGTGCTGTATGAGATCACGGCTCTGCTCCCCAGGAGAATAGGTGGGAGCCTGAAGGTGCCCCATGTTTTCAGGCTGAACAGGGAATCTGCTTCCCTGGTACACCAGGCCTCTGGCCAGGGTTTAAGGTCTCACCTGTGAAGCTGGATGTATCTGGGGAATCAAACTGCAACTAGGGTGTGTGCTGTGAGGTATCAGGTCTAGGGCCAGGTCTCTGCTCCCTGGCAGACACAAGTGGGTGACGGCTAAACTCATCATTTTTATTTAAAAATTATACAATACATTTTGATCATGTTTTTCCCTTCTTCC
The DNA here is from genome assembly GCF_004785775.1 of Grammomys surdaster. Classification (NCBI taxonomy): domain Eukaryota; kingdom Metazoa; phylum Chordata; class Mammalia; order Rodentia; family Muridae; genus Grammomys; species Grammomys surdaster. The sequence goes on along the minus strand of NW_021604564.1, from coordinate 2,064,277 downwards.
AGCTCTTCCCAGATATTCCCCACCTCACTACCTACTCAGATTTATGTTTTTTCTCGATCTTTGTATGAAAAAAAGTACAAAATAAAGAATAACCAAACAAAACAAACAAAAAACAAATAAGCTAAAGAATGGCAAAACAAACAAATGAAAACATCTAAAAAAAATTAAACAATAACATGGAGTCCATTTTATATGGGCCAACTACTGCTGGACACAAGGCTTGCCCTGGAATGTGCATCATATGTCCAGTGACACTTTCTTGTACAAAACTGATTTTCCATGTGCCAGTGTGTATCAATTACAAATAGTTTCTTGTTTAAAGTTGGGATGCTGTGCCCAATTTCCACACTCTCAGTCTTAGGACACCTGCTTGAAACTATTTAGGTCTTTTACATGCTGCCATATTCTTTATCAGTTCATATGTTCATCAGTACTGTTGTGACTGGAGTATATTATTTCCTTGTAGACATATATCACCTGTGGCTCTTACAACCATTCAGTCCCTTCTTCTAAGCAGATTATTAAGCCTTAAGGATGTTAGGAAAGCAACCTATCCAAAGTCTCCCATTTTCTGCATGTTACCCAGTTGTATATCTCTGTGTCAATTACTGCCCACTACAAGAAAAAAAAACCTCTATGATAAAGGTTGAACAAGGTTCTAGTTTAGGGATATTAGGGATATAAAAATTTGTCGTTAGGAGTCATTTTATTGTCATATTTCTTAAGCATAATAATAGTAATGGATTATCCCCTAGGGCTCATGATCTAACTAATCTCAGGCTCTTAGACACTTGAGCAGTGTAAGTTATGCATTCCATTTTGTGGAGTGGGCCTTAAAACCTTAAATCTTCCAAAATGGGGGGAAGGGTGTTGTTAATTCCATAACATTTGTGCTATTATACCAGTCAATCTTGCATGCAGGGAACTATTGTACCTTCAGAGTTTGTAGCTGTTTCCCTCTAGTAGTGTTCAGAGTACCTGGTAGCACCATAAGCACTGTTAAGTAGAGGTGAAGTTTCGAGCTGGGCACCAGCTCAACTTCTCCACGTGCTTGATGACATAAGTGTTGTCTTCAACACTAAGCAGGCATTTTTTTCTAATTGTCAGCACCTAATATAAAAACTGTAAGTACAATATTTATATAACAGTAAATAAAATCTGTGATTTTGAAATAATTTGAACAGAGTTTGCACAAAGTATGTGTTAGGACTTCTATTCCTGTGAAGAGACACTATGACTACAACACTTATAAAGGAAAACACTTAATTGGGACTGACTTACAGTTTCAGAGATTTAGTCCATGATCATCATGATGACAAACATGGAAACATGCAGATGGACATGGTGCTGGAGGAGCTGAGACTTGTATATCCAGATAGGGAGGAAGCAAGAAGCGAACTGGTTTTGAGCTTTTGAGAACTCAAAGCACACTTCCTACTGATACAACTCCTCCAACAAAGCCACACCTACTCCAACAAGGCCACATGTCCTAATAGTGTCACTCCCTATAGGTCAATGGGGGCCATTTTTTCTCAAATGACCACAGTATGTGCAAATTCTATAGGATTAATTCTATTTAAAAGAATTGTATGTCTGTAGGTTTTGGATCCAATGGGATTTTTGGAACTACTGTCCCTTGAAACAATAAGAACATTACATCTGTGTATTTCTCATTGAGAATATTGCCTAACAATACTCAATAAATTATTATTGATGTAAATTCAAATGTAAATTTTAAACAGTAAATATGGGAAAATTTTATTGTTTTAAATGTAGATGCTTTTATGATTATAATAATCCACTCTTCATTTTTTTCACAGTGTAAAGACTCATTTTTCAGATATCTAGAAACAAAACAGAAACTAACATTTGAAATGATGACTTTTTTCATATTGGCTCAAATTTTTTGTCTTCAATTATTTCAGATAAAATTGTACATTTTAACTGGAGATGTTGCAGATTTAAATTTTTCTTTACTATTTACACTGGCTATTCTTCCTGGTCAACTTGACTATATCTGGAATGATCTATAATCCAGATATGGAGGGCATGCCTGTGATATAATTTCTGCTTGGTTTGAGTGGGTAAATCACTTCTAGTTTCCACTTCTAGTCTAGAGTTTTGAGATAAGAAGATACAACTTTGAGCTACATCTTAAAGAGGAAAAATACACCAGTAATCTGGGCAGCACCTTCTGGAAGCCTAAATAAGGACATGGAAGAAGGAGGTTCTTGATCTTTGCTTGCCCTTGACTTGCTCGTACATCCACTCCAACTACTAGATTCTTAGACTCTGGACTTTCTGTTCACAACTAGCCACTGCTGAGTTAGCTGGACTGTAACCTGTAAATATGAGGGGGGGAAGAGGG
>NW_021604564.1:1957727-2061509 GCF_004785775.1 Grammomys surdaster | reverse complement strand
GGGGGAGGGGGAGGGGGAGGGGGAGGGAGAGGGAGAGGGAGAGGGAGAGGGAGAGGGAGAGGGAGAGGGAGAGGGAGAGGGAGAGGGAGAGGGAGAGGGAGAGGGAGAGAGATTTATTCCATAAATTCTGTGACTCTAGAGCACCCTGACTAATATAGCATTCAACCAGAAGATATGAAAATGGACAGTCAATCTGAAGCTTTAATTGATGAAGAATATTTGACATGGTTTATAAGGTTTCATTAACTTAAAGACTGTGTTCTAGAAATTTATCACCTAAACAAAATTATTGTTGTGTTATTGAGTGTATATTGAATACTTGAACTCAAATATTCAGAGTATGTTGTGTTATATTAGATGAAGAAGAACAGAAGGAATGAAGAAAAGAAGGAAGGAAAAAAGAAAGGAAGAGGGAGGGAGGAAGGATGGGAGGAAGAAGAAAGGGAATTAAGGGTGGAAAGAGCAGTACATATATAAAATATGCTGAAACACAGGAGTGATAGTAACAACAAAAATTTAATAACTAAACACTGTTATTTGTAATTATTTTCTACTGAATTATGTTTAAGCATGTATTGTACCTATCCTCTGGTTGTTTATTCAAAAAGTTTTATTAATATGTCTCAGATCTCATGACTCCTTTAGAAGTTGTTCAGCTGAATCAGGTGATCTCTCAAAACTCTTGTAATTTCAAAATTACCAAACTCTACACTGAGTTTTAAAAAGCATGAATTAGTCAAGTTACATCACATATTTTAACCCAGTTCTCTCGGGTACCATAAAGAGAAAATTAAGTACACAGGTCATTGCACTCAAGAAAACTACAATTTAACAGAATCAATAATCTGAGAAATCAACAAAATTACTGCAACAACTCTCCATTCTAAACTGACAAGTGTCACTTAAATGAATGTCTGGACTAGAACTAAAGATCAAGACTTGCTCTGCTGTTAGCTATGGGCTGGAGCCTGGTCTATGACTCTGTCAGTTTTATCATCCACAAAACTTTTTTGTTTTTTATAATATGTGAACCCAACCAAATTCTAGATTTATGGAAAACTACTTACAATAAATAGAATTATTATTGAATGTATTACTAAGATCAAAGAACTGAGAATGGTACAAAATATACTTTGTTTTAGGGAAAATAATTTCCCTTTCAGGTAAAGGAATCGTAAATCATTGCCTAGACAATGAACTTGAAGTATTATGGCCCTGGTGCCTCTATAAGAAACATATGCTGTGGTTCAGATGTAACTTGTTCCCCAAGAGTTTAAGATTTCAATTATTATTTTAAGATTTATTTATTTATTTATTTATTTATTTGTATGAGTACATTGTCTTCATGCCATCAGTGACCTCATCAGAGAAGAGCATCACATCCCATTACAAACACTTGTGAGACACCATATGTTTGTAGGGAATTGAATTAAGGACCTCTGGAAGACTAGCTTAGCTCTTAACTGCTAAGCCATATTTACAGGCCAAAGGGTTGGATTCTTAACTCCATTTCAGTGGTTTTGAGTTATGGAGGCACTTTAAGAAATGAAGCCTCGTTAAAAGTCTGTAGCGAAAATTCTGGAATTTTTATTTTTTAAAAAAAGCACAGGAATAATTACAAGAATGGATTTTCATTTTAATTTCAGGTCTAGGAATATGGGACCAGTTTGGACTGTCCTCAGAAGCTGACCATGATTTGACTCACTCTCTAGCTGAGGCATGGTTTTGCCAGCTGCAGATAGTTTCTGTGATTGTGTGATATTTTGGAATTCTGATAACTTTTCAGAGAGTATATAAATGCTAGTGCCTAAGAGGCAAATTTGGTAGTTGTTGGTCATTCAAGCAGATTGGTTATAGTTTGAGAGCAGTCATACTCAAAGAAGAAACAAAAAAAAAGAAAACTAAATTCAGGATCTCTCTCTCTCTCTCTCTCTCTCTCTCTCTCTCTCTCTCTCTCTCTCTCTCATCTAATGATAGGGAGTGACACTAGGGGTGAATGGGGTGTAACAAAAAACACAAAGTAGCAAAAGACCGGCTATAAATGGTGCCTCAACATAGGGCTCAAAAATTAAAGATAAAAATGGGAGAATTTATTTCAAATGCCAGAGAGAAAATATCAGAGGATGATGAAACTGATCTTTTTTTTCTGTCATGATGTCAGAAAATAAATAATTGCAGCTGCTACTGCTAGAATTTCACCCACTTTGCTCCAGAGGTGATTTTTTTCTTCTTTGCATATTCTATTTTGGTTAAGAGCATTCTAGTTTGCTCTTAAGTTCCTAGTATGAGATCTCTCTAATTTTTTTTCCAAAGGCACTTAATGCTATGAATTTTCCTCTCAGCACTGATTTTATTGTGTCCCATAAGTATGAATATGTTGTGCCTTCATTTCACTGAATTCCAGAAAGTCTTTAGTTTCTTTCTTATTTCTTTTCCTGACCAAGTGATAATTGAGTTATTATACTCATGTTCAGTTTCCATGAGTACATATGTTGGCTTTCCGTTGTTGTTAAAGTCCACCCTTAATCCATGGTGATCTGCTAGAATGCAAAGGATTATTTTAATCTTCTTGCATCTGCTGAGGCTTCCTCGTTGTCATTTTTGGAGAAGGGTCCATAAGGTGCTGAGAAAAAGGTATATTAGTTTGCTTCTGTATGTATGGTTCTGTAGATATTTGTTAGATCCACTTTGGTTCATAACATCTGCTACTTTCATTCTATCTCTGTTCAGTTTCTGTTTTAATGAGCTGCCCATTGGCTAGAGTGGGTTTTTTAATTTCCCCCACTACTATTTTGTGGGGCTCAATATGTTATTTGTGCTTTAGTAATTTCTTTTATGAATGTAGGTGCCCTTGCATTTGGGCCATAGATGTTCAGAATTGCAACGTCATGTTAGAGGATTTTTTATTTGATGAGTATACAGTGTTCTTCCACATCTCTTGATTACTTTTGGATGAAAGTATATCTTATTAGATATTAGACTGACTACGCCAGTTGTTTCTTGACTCCTTCTTGGAAATCCTTTTTCAGCCCTCTACTCTGAGGTAGTGTCTATCTTTGTTTCTGAGGTGTGTTTCTTACATGCTGCAGAATGATGGATTATATTTCCATATCCAGTCTGTTAGCCTGTGTGTTTTTACTTGGGAATTGAGTCTATAAATGTTGAGAGATACTAATGACCAATGATTGTTAGTTCCTGTAATTTTCTCTTGTAGCTAGGAAGGAAAGAAGAACTGAGAAGGGATGGAGAGAATAGGATGAAGGAGGAAGGAAGGAAGAAGGAAGGGAGAGAAGAGAGGGAGGGGAAGAGGATGTTTGTTTGCCAGAAAATAAAAAAATAAAATAAACCATGCCAAACTCATAAAATGAAGCACTCAAAAATTCCAGGACATAAATTCATATATTCTAATGAGTATTTCCATCAGAAGTTAAACTAATTTCATAAACATTCAACTGCACATTATTAGTATTTTCTCACCTGTCATTGTGCACTGAAGATTAGGGACCAATATGCATCAGTGACCAAAGATTTAGAAAATTGGCTCAGCCTATGCAGACTGAAGAAGTTATATAGTTAGTATTCTCACTCTAAAAATAAAAAGAGGAATAATTCCAGCTTAAATCTTTTGTAAAAAAAAATAATAATAATTTCATAATGGAAGGAAGACTTGAATTTCTTAACTGGTACCAAAGCACAGGGAAGAAAGCAAGATGTGTAAAGATTTAAATTCCACCCTTTCCTTTCCTTTTGTGTAAGATTACAACTGGCAATTGGGAGTAGAAATACATCATTATACTTATTTATAGCATTAACTACTTTACATTTATCCACACAAGTGAAACTCTTTAAAAAAAATGTAAAGGGAGTGTGTGGTTCTTTCATTAGCTTGTCTGTAAAATGGGATTGGTCCATAAATTAATGTGTATAAGAGAATGAGAGGAAATAAAAATCAAAACATTGCCATTGTAATTATAGCTTTTTAAATATCAAAAGACACAATGAAAAATTCCTTTTGAAAAAAGCCTACCAATTCCCTTGACAAGACATTATTAATTATTCCTATAAATCTGCAGTTTGCATGGCCAGAGCCATGGCCAATATCACATTAGGCAAGCTCTGTGTCCAGGTTGTTTTCAGTGTGAGTTTCTTTAAACTCTTGTTTACTGAACTATCTTTGAATAAACATTGATTGTATTCTTGTAGGAAAGGAATAAAGCAATGGGACACGGGCAGCCTTCAAGTGGGCTGCAACTCATACAATTCAATTAGAAAACTGATGTGAATTACTAAAATAGACTGGAAATTGTGTTGAGCAATTATAATATCACAGTCTTGTTTAAAAGCAAGAAATAAAGATTTCATAAACAAAGTATTTATAAACAAACCACATGGGCAATTAGGATCTATTAATAGAGCTCCCCACTTAAATTAATAAGGACAGCCCCAAAGGAAAGAACACTTAGAGAGTTTCAACAATGTGAAAAAAAATTTCCTCCACATTTTTAGGTTTTAGAGACATTCTCAATCCACATATCTCCTTTGAGCATCCATTGTACAGGCAAATTAATGGAATTAAAATTTAGCCTGTGGCTTCACATTTTTATAGCAAACACTGACTCTAGGGGCCATCTTCCAAGCTGCTTCAGGAATAGAGGGACATTTTGTTGTTTGATAAAATAAAAGCCTAAATTCAATGTAGCAAACATGATCCCTACAGTTCCCAAGCAACAATTGTGAACTTTAATCATACACAACAAAGTATTTCAAATTTTGTGGAAAGAAAAATGGATTCATGAACAAGCTAGGCTGGTCATCTTCTTAGCGAAAGTTAAGGAGACATTGAAGGCAACAAAGTCCAACTTTGTGAAGAAGTTCGAGTGATAAGAAAATGACTGGTGTTCTTTCTTACTGCCTACTGAAAGCCACATCAGAATATTGTGATGGTGTGTACATTAAATATTTAAAAATGAAACCAAGATGTAACTCCACTCACATAGCTGCTAAACTTGATGTTACAACATTTAATAAGGTAAATGTAGTATTGCTCCTAATTATCAAAAAAGCCAATTAGTTATACATAAGCTTTGACAAACAGCTGAATTGTACTGGTATAAAGAAGCTTGATCATACAGCAGAGTCTTGCTATGGCTTAAACCCCCATGTGAAAGCTCATATTTTACAGTATTAAGAGGTGAATCCAAAGAGGTGACTAAGCCATAAGAACTTTGTCCTCATGAATAGATCACACATTTATGGATGAGTGAATAAATGGGGTATTTCAAGAGTGGATCCAATACAAAGCTGGTTCATCTCTGTTTTATGGATGGAGCCCTTTCTCAATGAAATCTCTCTAGTCTTCACCATAAAGAATGCCTTCACCAGGTACTATCTTTCAAGAGTCCAGAGTCATAAGGGTGTGTGTGTGTGTGTGTGTGTGTGTGTGTACTATATTGGCAATAGAAAAAAATTAAGATACTCCTCTACATAGCTGCCATAATGAGCAACAATAAGAGTAACTCTCTGAAACAGTTTATTCTGGAGTAGTCAAAGGCTACTGAATGGAATATGTGTTCTGTAACAGGTCATGGCATATGGAGGCAAAGGAAATAAAAGGTCTTTAAATATATAATGAGGAAGGTCAATAAATTTTTGTTAGAATTATATTTGGTTACCCAGGTCCCACCAGGAGAGAGCTGGCCTCCCAAGAGGGCTTGACATACCTGGGAGCACAGGTAAGACAACAGCTTCTGCTCAAATACTTGACCCAAGGGAGACCCACCCAGAGCCATCAGGACACTGGAATCTAGGAGCAGTCTGAGACAGGATCCTTCTGGTTTCTATCTGTACCTGAGGCTGACCCTGTGCTCTCCATACCCAGATTCCACCTGGAGAAAGCAGGTCTCCCAGGAGTGAAAACACACCTGAGAGCACAGGTGAGACCACCACGTCTGTTAAATTCCTAGCCCAAGAAGGACCCACCAAGAGTAATCAGAGCACAGGAACCAGAGAACAGCCAGGGATGAGATCCTTCCAGTTTCCATCTGCAATCCTGAGCTGACCCTGTGCCACAGCACTACATACCCAGGTCCAACAGGGAGATAGCTGGTTTCCCAGAAGTGCTAAAACACAGGCTTATAGGAGGGAAAGCCACAGTCAGAGACAGCAAGACCAGCTAACACCAGAGATAACCAAATGGACAGGTGCAAGAGCAAGAACATAAGCAACAAAAGCCAAGGTTACTTGGCATCATTAGAACCCAGTTCTCCCACTCAGCAAACCCTAGATACCCCAACACACAAGAAAACCAAGACTCTGATTTAAAATTACATCTCATGATGGTGATAGAGGACTTTAAGAAGGATATAAATAACTCCCTTAAAGAAATGGAGGAGAACACAGGTAAACAGTTAGAAGCCCTTAAAAAAGAAACATAAAAATATTTTAAAGAATTACAGGAAAACACAACCAAACAAGTGAAGGAATTGAACAAAACCATCCAGGATCTAAAAATGGAAATGGAAACAATAAAGGAATTACAAAGAGAGACAACCCTGGAGATAGAAAACCTAGGAAAGAGATCATGAGTCATAGATGCAAGCATCACCAACAGAATACAAGACATAGAAGAGAGAATCTTCAACTGAGGAGTCTTGAATGTCTGAGAAGCAACTAAAGAAATGCTCAACATCCTTAGCCATCAGGAAAATGCACATCAAAATGACCCTAATATTCTACCTCACACCAGTCAGAATAACTAACATCAAAAACTCAGATGACAGCAGATGCTGGAGAAAATATGAGAAAGAGGATCACTCCTCCATTGCTGGTGGAATTGCAAGCTAGTTCAACCACTCCGGAAATCAGTTTGGCAGTTCCTCAGAAAATTGGACATAGTATTACCTGAGGACCCAGCTATACCACTCCTGGACATATACCCAAAAGATGCTCCAACATGTAATAAGGACATATGCTCCACCATGTTCATAGCAGCCATATTTATATTAACCAGAAGCTGAAACAACCCATATGTCCCTCAACAGAGGAATGAATGCAGAAAATGTGGTACACTTACCCAATGGAATACTACTCAGCTATTAAAAACAATGACTTCATGAAATTCACAGGCAAATGGATGGATATAGAAAATATCATCCTGGGTAGAGTAACTCAGCCACAAAAGACCACACATGGTATGTACTCTGTTCTACTCTTTCTTTGTCCCTGTATTTCTTTAGACAGGAGAAATTCTGGGTTAAAATTTTTGAGATGGGTACTGATAAGTGGATATTAAGCAATGAGCATGAAATACCCAAGATACAAGTCAAGGACCACATGAGGCTCAATAGGTAGGAAGACCAAAGGGTGGATGCTTCAGTCCTACTTAGAAGGGGGGACAAAATAATCAAGGAAAGTAAAGGGTAAGAGGGACGTGTGAGGAAGAGAATAGGGGGAGGGGGAAAAGAGGGGAAGAATCAAGTATGGAAGGACATGGAGGAGATGTAAAGAGGATCAGGAAATTGAACAGAGTTGTGTAGCAATGGGGGATGGAGAACTGAGAGTAGCAACTGGAAAGTCCCATATGCCAGGAAAGCAAGAGGCTCCCAGGACCACACGGGAATGACATTAGCTGTAATACCCCCACAAGGGGGAGGAAGAACCTGTAAAGACCAAATCCAGAGATTAGGCATGCCCCCCCATTTGAGGGATGGGGCCACCCACCCCATCTCAAAAATTTTAACCCAGAATTGCTCCTGTCTAAAGAAATACAGGGACAAAGAAAGAGAGGAACAGAGACTAAAGGAGAGGCCATCTAGAAACTGTCCCACCTGGGGATCCATCCCACATGCACACACCAAATCCAGACAGTATTGCTGATCCCAAAAAGTTCTTGCTGACAGGAGTATGATACAGCTGTCTCCTGAGAGCCTCTACCAGATCCTGGCCAAAACAGATGTGGATGCTCGCAACCAACCATTCGACTGAGCACAGGGACCTCAATGGAGGAGTTAGGGGAAAGACAGAAGGAGTTGAAGGCACCTTATCTGGCATCGATGGGAGGGTAGGCCCTTGTTCCTGTGAAGGCTCAATACCCCAGTGTAGAGGAGGAATGCTACAGCAGTGAGGCAGAGCAGGTATGTAGGTGGGGGAGCACTCTCACAGAAGCAGGGTAAGAGGGGTTTGCAGAGGGGAAACCGTGAGGGGATAGGGGGTTCCTGGGTGGGTGGGGGATGGGGTAAGGGGACAACATATGAAATGTAAACAAAATATCCAATAAAAAAATAAAAAAAAGAAATGTAAATGTATAAAATACCCAATTTAAAAAAAGAATTATAGTTGATTACAGAGGCAAATAACAAGAGAGATTACTCCCCCCCTTATGGAACTCTCAGTTATATTGGGGTGACATTCTTGTTAAAGTGATTTTACTGCAAGACTGTGGTCCACTTGCTGTGAGGTTATGCTTCTCTATCCACTGCTTTGATTCGCACCACAGGCATATGGACAAGTACACATCCTGCCACAGACTTGTTAGGTTTCACGTAAGAAACTCTATTTGGGTGTTGACAACTTTTAAAACTTCTGGTGTTTTTATTCACGTAGATGAGTACAGGAGTTTAGAAACATGAAAAGTCCTTGAGTTAGCATGTACTGTGTTAGAAGATGCAGATCAACCCAATCATAGAAATTTTAAGCAAAAAAAAAAAAAAAGACTTTATCTTGTGAAGAACTACTAAGATCATCCAAGTGCCTCCTAGGGAAATATTGCAAAAAATATTCAGCTAATCAATACCCTATCAGTATCTTCATATTAATCCTTAAATATTTTATTTTTAATTTTTAAAAATTACGTTCTCTTTTATGTATAGAAATATAATCCACAAATTAAATAATACTGTGATTGAATGATTAGATATGGCTTAAAACGAATAAAAATAGATATTTTATGTTATAAAACCTAAGAATAAGTTTAGAAAAAAATGCTTTTTTCTATGTAAGTCAATGAGAAAAATGTATCTAGTTACTAATCATGTATAATTCCTATCCCAGTGATGGTTAAAGGAATTCAAAATAAAGCCAAACTTTGATAATTACCAACTCCAAGAATCCATGTTAGATTCTTTTGTATGTAAAAATTAAATCCTTTAGTCATAAGGAAATAAATAGGGATCTGTGTCTCACACCTGTAGGAAGTGGGTGTGGCGGCCATTCCAAAATGGCGCCTGAGGCTAACACCTGACTACCTCATATACCCCTGAAGAAGTCACGCCCATAGGCAACATTGCGCAGGCTCACTGCTATGCATAATCAGACCATCTGCTACCTAGGGCAACATCAAATCTTGCCATACCCACTGTCCTATCACATGCACTGACGTGGCAGGCTCTGATTGGAGAAGGCAGAGGGATTTAAGGGTGGTGGAGGAGAGGCTTGGGGGCTTTTTGAAGAATGTAAGGGTTCCTGAATAAACTGCGTTGGGAAGAAGAACTCCGTGTCCGTTGTTCTCTGTCTGCTGGTCGGATCAGGGAGCGACACACACATCTACATTTCCCATATAATATGTTTATTTTATTAGTGGTTCTAATTTATTTTTCTATTTCATTCAATGTTTCAAAATAAAGACTATCAAGATAACTCCACAGGTAAAGGTAGATACCACAAAGCTCATTGAGTCTGATCCTTAAAACTCATGTCAATGGAGGTAGAGAACCAGCTCCTGCACATTGCCCTTTGACCTTCACACTTTACATGAATGTCCTGATACTCACACACAATCAAACAGAGACAGTCACAGGCACACAGGCACATAAGTAAGTAAGTAAGTAAATAATAAATGTAATTTTAAAATATGTAAATGCACTACTTTAATTGTTGCTCAGTCAATTCCTATACTAACGGGAACTGAGAGAACATGAGGACTATTTCTTGTCCAGTAAAGGAAAAAAAAATTATCAAGAACCCATCCGAAAGCAATTAAATGTGTTGTCCCTAGCTGTAGGTCAGGGTACTTGTGTTTGACAGCTTTCCATGAGTGTGTCAAAAGATCTGAAATAAATAACTTGAAAGAAGGCAATGTTCATCTGAATTTGTGGTACTAGAAGTCTTGGCCACTGGTGTTTTAGCCACTGGAGTCAGACCTATCAATAATCTAAGCCAATCATGGCATGAAAGCACTGTGAAGTAGGCATTTTTACCTTATAGTGGCCAGAAGAAAATCAGGAAAATACTGGAGTTCCAACATCTGCTTAAAGGCCATGTCCCCAATGATCTAACTTTCTTTCACTGGGCCCCCATATCCTAAATATTCCAGAGTTACATATACTCACAGTCCCAAAAGGGGGAGATTATTATTATTAGCATTTGAGCTTTCAAGGACAATGAAGACCCAGAGAGAAATTTTGGCTTGCACATTTTCATCTTTAGTAACAAAATGATATCATGTGTCAGTTTTGACATGGTTGTCAACACAGCTGCATAACAGTTTTGGCTGTAGGAATACCATCAACCTGAATGATGTATTATACAGATGGTGTTGCTCTTTCTTGTATGCTTGTTTGTTTTGCCTTTTTCTATACCATATCTGTCCTCAAATACAACTTTGGTAAAAAAAAAAATTTCTGGGAAAACGATTGACAGCATTACTAGAGAAGTGAATGACTTTGTTGTCTATAGGGAAAAACTGGTCTGGCTCTGGTCACTAAAGCAGTCAACCCAGGCATAATGAGACAAGGAGTTCTGGATGTGAAGGCTGACTACCCAGTTGTTCTCTGGGAAATTTTAGCCAACTCATGCTGATGAAGTTGCACCAGGAAATATTTGAAGAAGGAAATGTTTTTGCCTAAAGTTTTAGTAGTTAAGAGAATTGAAGACCCAAGGAAAAGGAATAATGGCCCTGGGTCACTAAGGACAGGGATGTCCATATAAAACACAAGGGACAAGATAAAGGATGAAATATCTGGGTCTACTGGATTAGTGAGCAATGGTGAGAGCCCCCATGAGGGGAGATCTCTAATAATAGAGAGTTTGATCCAGAAATTTTATTTTGGAAAATAGGAAGCTATATGTAACATAAAACAGATAAAAGGATTGGTAGAAGGGCTTGAACCCTGAGAGGGGACCATTGGATTAGTGACCTTGCTTTTCTGGGATGATTGGAGCATACTTATTTGACCTCCTGATATTGTCTGACTAAGGAAATTAGGGTACAAATATAAAGACGTAGAATTTGCGCTTGTGAAGGAGTCCTGGGGAAAGTTGCAAGAGGAATTAATAATGGATATGGAAAAGGTTTCAAAAACATTGTAGAAATAAATATTTGGATGAGTTTCATAAAGATATTTTTGGTAACAAGATATACTAAAACTATTAATATTATTTTAATCTGTTTAGCATCTTTCTGTTTTCATGCTAATGCTGTAATTGCAAGTTCATGCCCAGATAACCTGTGATTTGGATGTTTTTCTGAGAGTTAAAAGTTAATGTATAACTTCATTTTGCAGACACTGAATTGTGACTTTGTGTGTACATTGTGTTTTCTGGTGGCATAGTTACTTGGGGGTTTTCAGGCAGATTAATGGGTTTAAGAAAAATATGTAAAGACTTTTATGTATTATTGTATAAGAAGGAAGTGTGTAACCAATAAAAGACTGAGGTAAACTCAGAAAAATGGAGAGGGAGGGGGAATAATCTGTCTCCAAGTGTAGCTTCAGAACGGCAATGACCTGTCAGCTTGCGAGTGCACATTTGCTTGAGACTCTGAATTTGCACTGATCCAATCCTCCCATTCTCCAGAACCCCAAACAACCTCAGCAGCCATTGTTTTATCTCTTAGTAAAATTTGATAAAAGTAAGCTGAATTTCTGCCAAGAGATCTCTCCAAAAAGTCACAAGACCCTCAGGGATCATCGAAACAAAGCATGTGTCTTTCGTATTGATGAAAGCTCATATCATCATTGTAAAACAAGATCTAATTGGTCATCTTCTCACAAGCAGTTCCATCAGGATCTAAGGGAAACAGCTACCTTGTCTTGCTGGAGAAAATGTGTAAATTCAAACATTTAAATGCCCTTTGTATGCTACCTAGTGTAACATTTTATCTATTAATTTATAATTACTATCTTTTTAAAAATTTTTATTGGTTATTTTATTTATTTACATTTCAAACATTTTTCCCTTTCCCAATTTTCCCTCCACATATCCCCTATCCCCACCCACCTACCCACTCCCACCTCACCACCATAGCATTCCTCTATGCTGGGACATTGAGACTTCACAGGATCAAGGGCCTCCCCTCTGATTGATGCCAGATAAGGCCATCCTCTGCCACATGTGCAGCTAGAGCCATGGGTCCCTCCATGTGTACTCTTTGGTTGGTGGTTTACCCCTTGAGAGCTCTGGAGGTTCTGGTTGGTTGATAATGTTGTTCTTTCTATGGGGTTGTAAACCCCTTCAGTTTCTTCAATACTTTTCCTAACTCCTCCATTGGGGTCCCTGTGCTCAGTCTGAAGGTTAGCTGGAAGCATCAGCTCTGTATTGGTCAAGATCAGGCAGAGCCTCTCAGGTGACAGCTGCATCAAGCTCCTACCAGTAAGCACTTCTTGGCATCAGCAACAGTGTCTGGATTTGGTGGCTGCATATGGGATGGATCCTTAGGTGGGGCAGTCTCTAAATGGCCTTTCCTTTAGTATCTACTTCACTCTGTCCCTGTATTTCCTTTGGACAGGAGCAATTCTGGGTTAAAATTTTTGAGATTGGTGGATGGTCCCATCCCTCCATCAGGGGCCATGTCTAACTTCTGGTTATGGTCTCTACAGGTTCTCTCTCCCCTTTGTTGGGTATTTTAGCTAATCTCATTCCCACTGGATCCTGGGAGCCTCTTGCTTTTTCTGTCATCTGGGATTTTCTTGTGACTACCTCCAGTTCCCCATCCTCCATTGCTACATACTTCCGTTCAATTTCCTGACCCTCTGTACATCTCCCCTATCTCCTCTTACACCTGATCCTGCCTTCCCCTTTTCCCCTCCCCCTCCACTTTCCCTCTGAATTCCCTCCTTCCTCTACCTCTCATGATTATTTTGTTCTCCATTCTAAGTAGGACTAAAGCATCCAGCTCTTTCTTCTTGAACTTCATGTGGTCTGTGAGTTGTATCATGGTTATTCTGAGCTTTTTTCCTAATATCCACTTATCAGTGAGTACATAATATGTGTGTTCTTTTGTGACTGAGTTATCTCACTCAGGATGATATTTTCTTTTTTTTTTTAAAGGATTTTATTTTATGCATATGAGTACACCACCATTGCTCTCTTCAGACACACCAGAAGAGAGCATCGGATCCCATTACAGATGGTTGTGAGCCACCATGTGGTTGCTGGGAATTGAACTCAGGACCTCTGGAAGAGCAGTTGGTGTTCTCAACCACTGAGCCATCTCTCCAGCCCAGGATGATATTTTCTAGTTCCATCCATTTGTCTGCGAGTTTCATGAAGTCATTGTTTTTTAATAGCTGACTAGTATTCCATTGTGTAAATGTACCACTTTTTTTTTTTATCAATCCCTCTGTTGAGGGACATCTGCCTTCAGGAAAAAACAGCAACCTAGAGATTGGGAAAAGATCTTTACTAATCCTACATTTGATAGAGGGCTAATATCCAATATATACAAATCTCAAGAAATTAGACTCCAGAAAACCAAATAACTCTACTAAAAAATGGGTAACAGAGCTAAACAAAGAATTCTCAACTGAGAAAACTTGAAATGCCAAGAAGCACTTAAAGAAATGTTCAACATCCTTAGCCATCAGGGAAATGCAAATCAAAACAACCCTGAGATTCCACCTCACATCAGTCAGAGTGGCTAAGATCAAAAATGAAGGTGACAGTAGAAGCTGGCAAGAATGTGGAGAAAGAGAAACACTCCTCCATTGTTGGTGGGATTGCAAGCTGGTAAAACCACTTTGGAAATGAGTCTGGCAGTTCCTCCAAAAATTGGACATAGTGCTACCTGAGGACCCAGCTATACCACTCCTGGGCATATACCTAAAAGTCACTCCAACATATAACAAGGACACATGCTCCACTATGTTCATAGAAGCCTTATTTATACTAGCCATAGTTATTATCTTAAGCAAACTGTTTTATTTAGAGTGTGCTGGCTAGATTTATGTCAAGTCAGTAGAAAAGATAGTCATCTGAGAAAAACAAGCTTCAATTGAGAAAATTACTACATAAGATTGAGCTGTAGGACAGTCTGTATAGCATTTTCTTAATTAGTAATTGATGAGGGAGGA
This sequence comes from Grammomys surdaster, assembly GCF_004785775.1. NCBI lineage: Eukaryota > Metazoa > Chordata > Mammalia > Rodentia > Muridae > Grammomys > Grammomys surdaster. Next base: position 2,047,224 of record NW_021604564.1, on the reverse strand, counting down.
CCCTGACCATTAAAGATAGTGCCACCTGTGGGCTGGTGGTCCTGAGTTCTATAAAAAGGCAAGGTGAGCAAGCCATGTGAAGTAAGGCATTAAAAAGCACCCCTGTATAGCTTCTTCTCCCTCTAGGATCATGCCCTCTTTGAGTTCCCATCCTGACCTCCTTCAATGATGAAGAGTGATGTGGAAGTATAAGCTGAACAAACCCTTTCGTCTCCAAGTTTCTTTGGTTATGGTGGTTTATCACAGCAATAATAACCTCAACTAAGACATACTCCTTTACTCCGATGATGAGGGTGGAGAAACTCTGTGTGTGAGAGAAAGAGGGGGCAGGGTATTGCTAAAGAGAACAAAAAAGCAAAATAGGGAAAAGATAATGGGGCTAAGTTAGAAGAAGGCAAGTAATATCAGAAAGTTTATTATAGCACCCTGTAGAAATTGATCTTGAAAAGACTCAGTGATAAAGCAATCCATGACAGTATCTGTGAAAAATGAGAATTCAGTCAGGAAATAGGAAACCCAATGTGTCTTGAAGAAAATACATCATTTCCTGTTTTGTTTATGTGGTTGGCTGGTTGGTTGGTTGGTTGGTTGGTTGGTTGGTTGGTTTGGTTTTGGGGTGTGTGTGTGTGTGTGTGTGTGTGTGTGTGTTTACAGACCTGGAATCTGGTCCTGGTGGATCTGAAGAAACCACTCATAAAGGGTGATGTGTTCCTAGAGACAGTGTACAACTCAGCCAAGATGCATGCCTTTCACATACAAACTTACACAAAGAGCATATATTCTGCAGAAAATATACTATAAACTTTGGCTTAGCCTTTGGCAAAAGTTGTGAACATTTCATGAGGTTTCCTTTGAATAAGGCATACTCCTGATAATACTTGACTGAGGTCATAAAATTTATTTAGAGCATAAGACACTGGTGTTCAGTGCATGAACTTTTCCCCTGTGTCCAAGTATTCAAGGTTCTTCCCCACCTTCTCTTCTAATAGTTTCAGTGTAGCTGGTTTTATGTGAAGGCCCTTGATCCACTTGGACTTGAGCTTTGTACAAGGAGATAAGAATGGATCAATTTGTATTCTTCTACATGTTGTCCTCCAGTTGAACCAGCACCATTTGTTGAAAATGCTGTTCTTTTTCCACTAGACAGTTTTAGTTCCTTTGTCAAAGATCAAGTGAACATAGATGTGTGGGTTCATTTCTGGGTCTTCAATTCTATTCCATTGATCTTCTTCCCTGTCTCTGTTCTACTACTATGCAATTTTTATCACTATTGCTCTGTAGTACAGTTTGAGGTCAGGGATGGTGATTCCTCCAGAAGTTCTTTTATTGTTGAGAATAGTTTTTGCTATCCTGGGTTTTTTGTTATTCCAAATGAATTTGAGAATTTCTCTTTCTAACTCTGTGAAGAATTGAGTTGGGATTTTAATGGGGATTGCATTGAATCTGTAGCTTGCTTTCAGCAAGATGGCCATTTTTATTATATTAATCCTGCCAATCCATGAGAATGGGGGATCTTTCCATCTTCTGAGATCTTCTTCAATTTCTTTCATCAGAGACTTGAAGTTCTTGTCGTACAGATCTTCCACTTGCTTGGTTAGATGCCCACCAAAGGTATTTTATATTATTTGCAACTATTGTGAAGGGTGTCATTTCCCTAATTTCATTCTCAGCCTGTTTAACTTTTGAGTAAAGGAAGGCTACTGATTTGTTCAAGTTGATTTTATAACCAGCCACTTTGCTGAAGTTTTTTGTCAGGTTTAGGAGTTTTCTGGTGGAAGTTTTGGGGTCACTTAAGTATACTATCATATCATCTGCAAATAGCAATATTTTGACTTCTTCCTTGCCTATTTGTATTTCTTTGACTTCTTTTTTTTTTAATTACACTTTTATTTGAGTCACCAGGATAAAGATTCACTTTGTGGTTCAAGTCAATGTTCAAAATCATAACAGGCCAGAAAGAACTGATTCCAAGCACAAGGCCAGGAGGGAGGGGACCAAACAGACCAAAGAAAGATGACAACCCGATATAAAAGATGAGTGTGGGTGACTACGAACACACACACACACACACACTCACACAGATGAAATGTTGGACAGAGGCGGACGTCACAGGGTCACTTCTGTTTCTGTTTAAATACAGGCTCTGTGGGGTGGTACTTTTTGTCTTGTGTCCAGCTATTAGGAAATAATGTTCCCTGGAGGAACACGAGGAGGGAAACCAGGAAGCAGCATGGGGAGAATTCATGTCCCCTACCATGAGGCTTCTTGCATTACAGGATTGGTCCACAAAAGTTCACAGTCTAGCCAAGGTGCCTTCTTTCCTGGATTTTGATTGGCTGAAAAGACCTTTACAGAGGAAGAAACCATGGGCTTGGGGATTCTGTGCTCCTCGAGAGGTGGATGCTTCTGGAAAAGTATGGACTCCAGCAGGCTTGGGGCCTCAGCACCTTAGTAGTTCCTCTTCCCTCTGCAGGTGTGTGAAAGACACCCCCCCCCATTTCAAGGACACTAGAAGAACAGCTGACTTGACATGTTGGGAAGGGAGGTTCAGCTGAGAGGAACCAGGAGGCTTGTAGCACCTCCTGAACACAAGCCCTCCAAAAACAAGCGCCCCTGACCTCTGGTCCCCAGAACCACATTGTGCTTTGAGATCAAGAGGAAATGGAATGGACTGGATCCTCCCCAGTGGCTCCTGAGATGCTCCTACAAGGCTTTCCAACCATGCCCACCAGAACACTCCTTGCCTTCACCCAGGCTAGGGTCAGAAGTAAAGGGATTGACCAGGCAGGAAGATGGTTACTCTAGCAAGCCCTCATGACAACCACATTGCTGGCCTGACCAAGGTCTTCAGGTTCAAACCTCACCTGCAGCAGGGTCTGAGTATGTAAAGGGACCTGATATCAGGCTCAGGGTAAAGATGAGAATCAGGGGACCCAGGAGGAGTGACAGGAAAACCCAGAGATGAACGAAGTCTGAGTACTGCCCCAGGCCCCAGATGCAAAGGAGGAACTTGAGTTTAGCACCAGCCCAGAGATGGTGCTGCCAGCTTTGGAGCCCTGGACTCTCTCCTTTGCTTCAAGGACAGGAGCCTCAGGTGAGGTGCTACAGTGTGGGTGACTTGGTCCTTCTGGTACCATACTCTGTAGCCTCAGACACAAAGACAGGAAAGCACGTCTAACCCAGAAGCCTTCTCCCACCTCCCCAGTGAGGTGGGAGGGCCTCCTGTGCTCCAGAAAACTCTTCCCATTTTCTGGCTTTGCAGAGCTCTAAGCCAGTCCAGCCTTGTTTCAGGGAAGGAAGGCTACAGGAGACAGAGACCTTTTCCCAGGGGAACAGGTAGAAACAGCTCAGTCAAGTCCCAAAGGCACATCCCTCGCTCTACCCTTCACAGCAGGCTCTCAGCCAGGGAGATAAAGAGAGTCCCGGGAGGCTGAGGGAGGAGGGAAGCAAGCAAGCCCAGGGAGAACACACCGTTCCCTCCTTTCTACTGCTGCCCCTAGAACTAAGGCAAGAATCTGACCAAAGCTGGGATTTCTGGGGAGCTCTTTGGCCGCTCTAGGTTTGTGTGGGCAGAATGGCACACTCCACGTGAAGGACTTCACACAGAGACAGGGATTCAGCCTGAAGCAGGGACTCTGCTCTCCCTTGGATGCCCTGAGGAGGCAGAGTCAGGAAGATGGGCTAGGGGAAAAGTCATCACACCATTCTCTACATAACTGAGGCCTTTTATATCCACTCCCTGGGAATGTGTGGAGCCCCACCTGGAGGTATGAGGAGTATGCAGTGCCTGCCTCTGCCTCCCTTCTCTGGGATTAATTCTCTGCTGGGATTAAAGGTGTATGCCACTATACCCAGTCTAGCTGATCCTTTTAATGGGTCTCCCATTTCAGCCCAGCTCTGTGAGCCCACCCTCCTCAGAACAACCCAGCCCTTCCCAGAGTGCCCAGCCTGTTCCATCCAGAGAGAGAGAGAAAAAAAAAAATCAATCAGTTGATTGGTCCAAGGGAAAACCTGCCAGAGGAAGGAACCCGAGACAGGGACAGAACAAGGCTTGGGTTGGCAAAAGAAGCTGGAGGAGGGGCAGGGATAAAGAAGCAGTTGAAGATCTTAAAAGACAGAGACACTGAAGGGTGGACGGGTCAGGCCCCAGAACAGATGTGTTGCCATGGAATGCATTGAAGACGGAAGGTGGGGCAGCATGGGGCCTCAGATGGCCTCCACATAGTTGGCTGGCAGCATCCCCGTGTCTCCGGTGCGCTCTACGGACCCGTACATCCAGCCGTCATCGATCTGCTGCACATTGATGATGGTGTCTCCATCTTGGAAGGAGACCTCGTCCTCGTCAGCAGCACTGTAGTCATACACTGCCCGGTACCGTTTCTCACCACCACCTGGGGCACTTCGCTGGATGGAGACAGGGGCTGCTGGCTCCTTGTACCCACCATAGGATGGGGTCACCTGCTGCTGTTGGGGATGCTGGTAAACTGGGGCACTGGTTGGGATATGGTGAGGCTGTGGCTGTTGCTGCTCTGGGGGCCTCCGGTAGCTGCTGCTGTCCTGGGGTTCTCGGCGCTCTGGTTCCACACCTTTGCCTCCACTGGGCCCCATGCGGCTCTTCTCAAACTCCTCATGGTATTTGATATTGCTGATCTGGTCCTGGGTCTTCTTGATTCTCTGTGGCTCGGGTGTGTCCGCCACCACACTGAAGCCTTTGCCCTTATTCTTCTCAAACTCCTCCTTGTAGCGCACCTGACTCTGCAGCTCACTCTGTTGCTTGAGGCGGAGGTTTTCCGGAGTGTTGGCCACCATGGTGAAGGACTGCTTGGGGTAGTGTGCATTGCAGTAAGGCTTCTTCTCATAACCCTTATAGTTCTTCATGTTCAGGGTCATCTTGCAGGTCTCGCAATGAAAGCATGCTTTATGCCAGAACTTATCCAGACAGTTCACCTTCTCCGTGTGGGTACACGATCTTGCCGCACCGGGCACAGTTAGGGTTCATCTCTTTGACTTCTTTTTGTTGTATAATTGCTCTAGCTAGGTCTTCCAGTACTATATTGAATAGGTAGGGAGAGAGTGGGCAGCCTTGTCTAGGGCCTGATTTTAGTGGGATTGCTTCAAGTTTCTCTCCATTTAGTTTGACGTTGGCTACTGGTTTGCTGTATATTGCTTTTACTATGTTTAAGTATGGGCCTTGAATTCCTGATCTTTCCAAGACTTTTACCATAAAGGGATGTTGAATTTTGTTAAATGCTTTCTCAACATCTAGTGAGATGTTCATGTGGTTTTTTTCTTTGAGTTTGTTTATATAGTGGATTGCACTGATGGATTTCTGAATATTGAACCATCCCTGCATTCCTGGGATAAAGCCTACTTGATCATGATGGATGATTGTTTTGATATGTTCTTGGATTCAGATTGCGAGAATTTTATTGAGTATTTTTGCATGGATATTCATAAGGAAGATTGGTCTGAAGATCTCTTTCTTTGTTGGTTCTTTGTGAGGTTTAGGTATGAGCATAATTATGGCTTCATAGAACAAATTGGGTAGTGTTCCTTCTGCTTCTATTTTGTGGAGTAGTTTGAAGAGAATTGGTATTAGGTCTTCCTTGGAGGTCTCATAAAACCATCTGGTCCTGGATTTGTTTGCTTGTTTGTGGGTAGACTTTTAATGACTGCTGATATTTCTTATGGGTTATGAGACAGTTTAGATGGTTTATCTGCTCCTGATTTAACTTTGGTAACTGGTATCTGTCTAGAAAAATTTCCATTTTATCCGTATTTTTCAGTTTTGTTGAGTAGAAGTTTTTGAAGTAGGATCTGATGATTTTTTTTCAATTTCCTCAGTTTCTGTTGTTATGTCTCCCATTTTACTTCTAATTTTATTAATTTGGAAACTATCTCTGTGCCCTCTGGTTAGTCTGGCGAATGCTACCTTGTTGATTTTCACAAAGAACCACCTCCTGGTTTTGTTGATACTTTCTATATTTCTTTTTGTTTCTACTTGGTTGATTTCAGCCCAGAGTTTGATTATTTCCTGCCATCTACTCCTCTTGGGAGTATTTGCTTCTTTTTGTTCTAGAGCTTTCTAGTGTGTTGTCAAGTTACTAGTGTATGCTCTCTCCAGTTTCTTTTTGTAGACACTTAGAGCTCTGAGTTTTCTTCTTAGCACTGCTTTTATTGTGTCCCATAAGTTTTGGTACGATGAGCCTTCATTTTCATTAACTTCTAAAAAGTCTTTAATTTCTTTCTTTTTTCTTCCTTGACCAAGTCATCATTGTGTAGAGCATTGTTTGGTTTCCACGTGTACGTGGGCTTTCCATTGTTTTTGTTATTATTGAAGACCAGCCTTAGTCCATGGTAATCTGATAGGATGCAAGGGATTATTTCAATATTTTTGTATCTGTTGAGGCCTGCTTTGTGATCAATTATATGGTCTATTTTGAAGAAAGTACCATGAGATGCTTAGAAAAAGGTTTATTCTTTTGTTTTAGGATGAAATGTTCTATAGATATCCATTAAATGAATTTGGTTCATAACTTCTGTTAATTCCACTATGTCTCTGTTTAGTTTCTGTTTCCATGATCTGTCCATTGCTGAGAGTGGAGTGTTGAAATCCCCCACTATTATTGTGTGAGGTGTGATGTGTGCTTTGAGTTTTAGTAAAGTTTCTTTTATGAATGTGCGTGTCTTTGCATTTGGAGCATAGATGTTCAGAATTGAGAGTTCATCTTGGTAGATTTTATCCTTTGACGTGTATGAAGTGTCCTTCCCTTTCTTTTTTTTTTTACAACTTTTGGTTGAAAGCTGATTTTATTTGAAATTAGAATGGCTATTCCAGCTTGTTTCTTGGGACCATTTGCTTGAAAATTTGCTTTACAGCCCTTTATTCTGAGGTAGTGTCTGTCTTTGTCACTGAAGTGTGTTTCCTATATGCAGCAAAATTCTAGGTCCTGTTTAGGTATCCAGTCTGTTAGTCTATGTCATTTTATTTGGGAATTGAGTCCTTTGATATTAAGAGATAATAAGGAAAAGTGATTGTTTCTTCCTGTTATTTTAGTTATTAGCGATTTAATTATGTTTGTGTAGATATCTTCTTTTGGGTGTGTTGGAAAATTACTTTCTTGCTTTTTCTAGGTTGTACTTTCCTTCCTTGTGTTGGAGTTTTCCATCAATTATCCTTTGTAGGTCTGGATTTGTGAAAAGATATTGTATAAATTTGGTTTTGTCGTGGAATATCTTGGTTTCTCCATCTATAGTGATTGAGAGTTTTGCTGGGTATAGTAGTCTGGGCTGGCATTTGTGTTCTCTTAGGGTCCATATGATATCATTCCAGGATCTTCTGGCTTTTATAGTCTCTGGTGAGAAGTCTAGTATTATTCTTATAGGTTTGCCTTTATATGTTACTTGACCTTTTTCCCTTACTGCTTTTAGTATTTTCCTTTGTTTTGTTCATTTGATGTTTTGATTATTATATGACAGGAGGAATTTGTTTTCTGGTCTAGTCTATTTGGAGTTATGTAGGCTTCTTGTATGTTCATCGGCATCTCTTTCTTTAGGTTAAGAAAGTTTTCCTCTATAATTTTGTTGAATATATTTACTGGCCCTTTAAGTTGGGAATTTTCACTCTCATCTATACCTATTATCCTTAGGTTTGGTCTTCTCATTGTGTCTTGGATTTCCTGGATGTTTTGGGTTGGGAGCTTTTTCATTTTGCATTTTCTTGACAGTTGTGTCAGTGTTTTCCATGGTATCTTTCACACATGAGATTCTCTCTTATATCTCTTGTATTCTGTTGGTGATGCTTATATCTATGACTCCTGATTTTCTATCTCCAGGATAGTCTCCCTTAGAGATTTCTTTATTGTTTCTACTTCCATTTTTCGATCCTGGATGTTTTTGTTTAATTCTATCATCTGTTTGGTTGTGTTTTCTTGCAATTCTTTAAAGGATTTTTGTGTTTCCTCTTTAAGGGCTTCTACCTGTTTACCTGTGTTTTCCTGTATTTCTTTAAGGGAGTTGTTTATGTTCTTCTTAAAGTCCTCTATCGTCCTCATTAGAAGTGATTTTAAATCTGAATCCTGATTTTTTACTTTTTTGGTGTGATAGGGTGTTCAGGACTTGTTATGGTAGGAGAACTGGATCCTGATGATGCCAGTAACTTTGGTTTCTGTTGCTTATATTCTTGTGCTTGCCTTTTGCCATCTGGTTAACTCTAGTGCTACGTGCACTCACTGTCTCTGACTGGAGACTGTCTTTCCAGTTATCTTGCTTGTGTCAGAACTCCTCAGAGTCCAGATGTCTCTGTGATTTTGTGATCCTGAGATCCTGGGTGGAAGAGCTCCGGGGATGCCAGCTTCCTCTGGGATCCTGAAATCCTGCTGCTCTTAGTGCAGTGGTTCTTCTGCTGCTCCAAGTGCAGTGGTTCCACCCCTTTCTAAGATGGTTCAGGATATGGTGTCTTCACAGGAGCAGACCCACTAGGTGTCTGTCCCAGCCAACAGGACCAAACAAGGTGTGGAAGGGGAGTGGTATTCCGGAGGGGTGGGATTTGGGTGGGTTGCAGCTCTGGGGCTTTGGGTTGTGGGGGAGGGTTCTTACCTGCTGCTCTAGGAAGGTTCAGGATATGGTGTCTTCATGGGAGCAGACCTGCTAGATCCTAAGGGAACTATTTTGGGTCACACATTAACCACAAAGGATTCATGCATAAAAATTAGGATAAAGGTCCCTACTCTATAACATAGACTTAGCTTCCCTTTTTGACTTAACTAAAATTTACTTACATTTCATATACATCATTATCACCCATCAAAGTTTTAAAAGTGCTACACAGAAAGTTTAAACTTAAAAATATAGCCAGTGATGTTGATTTCAGAATATTTGAAAATATTGAAAAATTATGTGTTAGGAGCCAACTCCTAGCCGAAAGCGGCTATCATCTTTACAGCCATCTTGAGCCATATATCCTGACAAGAGACTTGTTTTCAACAGCCTGCAATAGCTGAGCGCACTCTGATAAACATCTTGTTACACTGTTTAGTGCCCCCAGCTGCAAGGTGCTCCTGGTATTCATGGCTACAAGGCACGTGACATAGTGGCTTCAGTTGAGCTTGTCCACGAGGGCAAGTCACGTGGTAAAGGGTATAAATACCCAGGATTTCCTTTCTATTGGGGAGGTAGGAGGTAGGAGGTAGAAGGTAGGAGGTAGGAGGTGGAAGGAGTGAGAAGGTGGGAGGTGTCAGGAGACAGAAGGAGTGAGGAGAATATAGAAGAAGAGAGGAGAATAAAGAAGAGACTTGAAGGGGCTGGAGAGATGGCTTAGCGGTTAAGAGCACTGACTGCTCTTCCAGAGGTCCTGAGTTCAAATCCCAGCAACCACATGGTGGCTCACAACCATCCGTAATGAGATTGGATGCCCTCTTCTGGTGTGTCCGAAGACAGCCAGCGACAGTGTACTCATAAATAAAATAGAGTGTACTCATAAATAAAATAAATAAATAAATCTTTAAAAAAAAAAGAAAAAAGAAAAAAAAAGAAAAAAAAAGAAAAAAAAAGAAAAAAAAGAAAAAAAAAAAAAAAAAAAAAAAAAAAAAAGAAAAAAAAAAAAAAGAAGAGACTTGAAGAGACTCCACCGGACTCTGTCTTGTATCTATCTTTTGCGTCTCTCGCTCCTTTTTCCCCCTTCCTCCGTCCTCACTCTCTCTCTTGCTAGACCCTGACCTGCGGACCGGAGCAGCAGAACCAGCCAGCCTTTACAAAGTAGCAGAACCTGACGGCCATTACAAAAGAAACAGCCGTTACAATTATGGTGAACTCACAGCTCAGAGAATATATACAGCATTACAAGATGAATAAATATAGATTTACATCACAATTACTAAAATCTTAAAATTAAGACTTGGTTGAGACTTAATTACACATTTGAAAGAGAATCAGAGAACATCATACTGGCCAAGTCCCTATGCAGGAAATAACAAACACTACAAGTCTTACCTCAGCCATTTGCATTTCTACTTAAGGTGATCAAGTTGGTGTCAGGTTAGAGGTAAAGAAGAGAATCAACAACAACAAGAATATTCAAAAGTGTTATAATAAACCCGAATGCTGTGTATGCTAATTAGAAATAAATATGTAAAATTAATAGAGGTCTGTAGAGATTTCTCAGAAGTTAAAACCACTTACTGATCTTTCAGAGAACCAAGTTTGGCTTCCAGAATCCACATTACAACCTCCATAACTCCAGTTCCCAGGGATACAACTTCTTCTTCTGGCCCAGCAGCACAAAGTATACACATGGTATACATATTTACACATAGGTATATACTCATATGCATAAAGTTAACACAAATAAGTTTTAATAAGAATAGAATATTAAAATAAAATCTTAAAACACCATCACGCATCACTAGGTTATACTGAAGGTTAACATCTATATGTGATATCGAAATTCAAAAGCTTATAGAATCTTATAAAAAACAAGATCGTAACTTGTTGCATGTAATTTTAAATACATGCTTGCTTCTTTCCCAATGCCACTCTATGCTCCAAGATCAGCTGCCAGCAATAGCTGTCTTACTTAGCCCTCATGGCTAGCTTAACCAAGCCTCTAAACCACCACCTCTGATGCTTTTCCCATAAATGCTGGGACCTGTACTCCCTCTCCACCAGTGAACTGGCCCACCGCTAGGTCCACCAGTGTCCACTCTGGCTGTGCTTTTTCTCCTGATGACCTGAGTCTCTACAGGTAGAAAACACCAGACAGTTCTAATACTTTTTTTTTAAAGCCAGGTAACACAACTGCTGGGCACAGAATCTATTGCCCTAAACTCATTAGGTATCCTATATCCTACCAGTGGCGGAGGCTGCCACCAGTACTAGATGACCCCAGGTCTTACATTGTGTCCTGCTCCTCTCCCCAAGGCCTGGCCAAAAAGTCCCCCCATGCAAACCTCTCTCTCCTCCCCCCTCCTCTCCCCTCCCTCCCTCCTCTCTCCTCCTTCTCTCCCTCCTTTCCCTTCTTGCCCCTCTCTCCCTCCTTCTTTCCCTCTTTCCCTCTCTCTGTCTCTGCCTCTCTCTGTCTCTCTCTCTGTCTCTCTTCCTCTCTCTCTCTCTCTCTCTCTCTCTCTCTCTCTCTCTCTTCCCCTCCTCTTCTTCCTGGGACAGAGAAATCCCACCTTTTCCTGTTTGTCCAACTATTAGCTTTCATCATCTTTATTGACACAATCAAGAACCAATTAGGGAAATTTGACACCTTCATCTACAATAACTTTTAAACTACTGAAATAAAAAGCTACACTTGCTGATATAGCATGAGAAGTCTCAGAGTTTAATATATTTCAAAGTGTGATTAAGGTACTAAGATGACATTTGTTAACATATTTGCCTATAATCATATTACTTTATAGTGTTCTATGGAATTTGTCTTTTTAATATGTAAAATTACTTATATTGCCCAGAAACTCTTAATAATGTTAACCAGTACTATTGCTTCATTTGTGCTTAGTCATGAGAACATTGCTCTCAACTGTCTTGTTTACCTCTATCTCAGAGCAGATAGAAGTTCCTGGGAACTAGTATCTTGGAAACTGAAATCTACCTGGTCTACTGCTTCTAACAACTTGATCAGAGGAGCACTTAGGGAGGGAACCATGGTAAGGGTGGAGGGCCCTGTCGGGCATAGGTGGGAGAAGAGATCCTTGGTCTCATGAATGCTGGATGCCCCAGTGGGTGGGAATTTGAGGGTGGGGAGGTGGGAGTGGGGGGGGTAGGTAGGGGTACATCCGCAGAGAAGCAGGAGGAGGGGTAAGGGGATAGGGGTTCCTGGGGGGGGGATGGGTAAGGGGATAACATATGAAATGTAAATAAAACATCCAATAATAAAAAAAACCCAACTTGATCTCTTGATCTCTCCCTCAGCAGATTCTGTCACTGTGGTGGTCTTTGCCATAGTGCTTTCACCAGGGCTGAGAAGATTTGTGAGTTAAATGTACTTCATTATTTCATAATCTTCCCAACTTTAAGTATTTTATTATATTTTATATATATTATATCTTATTATTATATTATATTTTATTATAATACTACAACATGGGTTAAGCAATTCCCAACGACACAGTTAGAGGTGTTTTTTCCAGTCTTAAATTTCAGATAAGTATAATTATAAGAGCAGACATTATTGTTTGAGCTGATAAAGTGTGTTTCTCAGTGTACTTTTTTTCTTGGAATAGCAACAGTGGTTACATATGAAAACATGTAGGTAAACTGAGGAAATGTCACATTAAATCAAACTAAAAGCACTGTATTCTACAAAACTGCTCTGAGTATAAGCTCTGTTAACATACTCTATGAATCTGTCCAGGTATGATCAGCATGCAAAATTTCTCAGACCATTTCTAGTAACCTACCTCCTGGAATCCAAGTATTAATGAACTCTCTGCATACACATGCTCTAGCCTAAATACTATGGGGAATGGAATAGATGAACCAGAGACTCCAGGCCAATAATTACTTTGGGCATGTGGAGTTTGAGACAGCAGCAGGCAACTCTTCTAAGCATCTCACATCTGTAAAGGCAGCGGAGGAGGAGAAGTATTTAAAGACATATTGAGCCCTGGAAATAATATTTTGAGCTCCCTGATGTTTAGATAATGTCTGAGGATCTCCAAGTGCATATGTATTACAACTCTCAGGTATATACTTTCCAGGAAATGTGCTCAAGGTCCAGTAAATGGTTGGGCAGAGGAAAAAATATCAAGAACATGACAAATAAAGAAGTGTGAATTTGGCACTAGAATAAAGTATACTGCCTAACACAGTGCCACATACCTATAATAATTCTAGCACTCTGGAAGCAGAGTCAAGAAGTTTGGGACCACCCTGGACTATAGATAAAATAAAAATAGGGTCTGGAGAGATTGCTCAGTGGTTAAAAACACAGTGTTTTTATAAAGGACATAGATTCATTTCTCAGAACCCATATTAGACAACACACCTCAGCATTCACATTTACAACTGCCAGTAAATAGTTTCAAGGGACCTGATGCCCTCTTCTGAATTTCATGTGTACCTACACATACCTACATATACTCAAATGCACATATACACATGTAATTTTAAAAAAAAAAACATTTAAAGGAAAAAAACAGCATTCTTCCAAGAAGTAGGGCCGGTGAGGTGTCCTCAAGCTCATCTTTTTCCCATCTTAAGTCCTTTGTTAATAGCTCCTTCCCTAAGGCAATGTTCAGGAGTCTTTCTAGTCGTTTTTAGAAATTCTGAAATAGGGGTAAAATATTTTATGCTTTGTATGGTTCTTAACTGAATATGACAACTAACTTTAATCTCTGTAGGTAAGCAGGCATGAATGGTTCAGTGTGATATGCTCTGAGAGGTGCTGCTGAGTGTTGTGAGGGGAGCTCAGGCAAGCTCTGAAGTGTAGATATGAATGGTTTAGTGGGGCAGGGAAAGATGCCCAGAGACCTGCTTGCTGCCATGTAACATAGCTTGGGAGTGGAAAGACATCCAGAGACCAGACTACTACCACACATAAGTGGCAACATAGGAGATTGTAGACACCTAGAGACCAGCTTGCTGTGAGGCTGGCCCACTATGGAATCCACTACAATGTACATTTGAATCCACTACAATGTACATTTATGGAGTGGACAGAAAGGAAAGAGAAGCAGAACAGTTTGTGCATTATGAAGAGAGATAGAACTAGAAATGCAAGGGTGGAAAAGAATAGGCTGTTTGAGTAGGCAGGCCCACCACCTAAGGCCATAGTGAAGTCCCAGTCATTCTGCCACTGATGGCCATGTCTGTATCTATGGCCATGCAGCAGCAGAAGTTGGTGTTGATGTCCATGGCTCATATGAACATTAGAGACCATGTCAATGTCCCTGATCTGAGAAGCCACCTAGAATGACATAGATACCCAAGATCAGTACAGAACTGCTACTGTTCCTTGCTGTCTGCAGTACTTTGGATAACTGTTCTTACATCTCACTGGCTGAAGCACTCAGGAGACCAGGCCCTGCATCTCACATTGGCAGCACTGTGGAGTGGGAGCACAGGAAAGCTTGCCCAGACATTTATCTTCCATGTGGTAGAACTGGCATGGAGGGTATGTCCTCCCATCCCCATGGCACTTCACCACCTGCAGCAGGTAAAAGAGTTGGCTCTGGGTCATAAGAATAGGAGAGCTGCCCCTGGTATTTCGAGCTGCAACACTTCTGAGAGTGGACCCAACACCTCTCCTGAGCAGCATAATAGAGCTGGTACTGGTGGCAGGGACATGGATAATCTGGCCCCAAGAGCATTAGCATGAGAGAGCTGGCCCCACCACACATCTACTGTGAGTTGCCATGGGTACAGAGGTGATGCCTTCTCCACTCTCACTGCTTACTTACTATCTGTAGCAGTCTGGAGAGATGGCCTCAAAGTCAGGAGAGTAGAAAAGCTGTCTGTGCCCCTCACCAGCTACAGCAATTGGGAGAGTGGGCCCTGTGCCTCAACTGAGTAGCACAGTGGAGCTGGTTCTGGTGGCATGAGTGCAAGTGAGAGGAGAGCTGACCCTGACCCTTCTGACAATAGCTTCATTGGGTTAGGTAGTCACAGTTGTACTGGAGAGCCCACATTAGTGGTGCATATAATGGAGAGCCACTGGGCTAACCAACTCAGGCCCAGATCCAGGACACTGAGTTGGTCTACCCCCAAATCTACTTCATCTATGAACTAGTGGATCACATGAAAGGGTCACTAGTCCTGCTGATACTAGGCTTCAGAATCTCCATGACACAGGGTAACAGCAGGATAACCAAGAAGAGTCCCGGTGAGGATCCACTGTTGATAGAGTAGCAGAACAAGAAGCCTCAAAACAGACCAATGAGTAACTGCAATGTACAAGTAAAGATAAGTGGATCAAAGGATCTATTGTGGGATATACTGTCACACACTCAGCTTCCAAGATCAACTATTTCCTATGCTTAGTTTTGTTGTTATTTGTTTGTTTTTTGTTCTTTATTTTCTTTTGGAGGGATGTTGTAAGGACAGAGAGTAGATAGACACAAAGGGAAACGAAGTTTAAGATTAGTGAAACTGAGATGCATGATGTGAAACTCATGAGCAATAAAACGCTTTACAAAAAAGTAGCTTCAATCAAGATCAACTTTCTGATGTCTCCACATTTTGGTGAGCATGTAATTCAAATATAAAATACCTTCAATAAATGTAAAATCTCTCTTCTAAACAACAAGATGGGGTCTGGTCATACAGCCAAGTGGATAAAGTCCTGAGTTTATACTCCCAACACACACATAAAAATCTGGGCCTGGAAGCATATGTCTGCACCCCTAATGCTGAGGGAGAGAGGTAAAATAAAGTTCATCAGATTCCAGGAGCTTGCTGTCCAAACAGACCAGCCAATCCTCAAGTTCTAGCTTCATTGAAAGACCATGTCTCAGGAAATATGGTAGAGAGTGACTAAGGAAGATACCTACCAATGACTTACAGACTTCATAGATGGGCACACTCATGCATATGAACTGTACACACATATGCACAGAAGAAAAGAGGCAAAATATACACCAGAAATAATAGTGAGGTGGCAAACTGAGTATGGAATGCTTATAGCTTATATTTTGTTCTCTAAAGAAATAAAGAACCCTTCAATTACATGATTGTGTCCAAAACTATAACCCATTAAATATTTTATACACAAAACACTTAGTACCTCTTCATAAACGTAATTATACTATATTGCATGCATATTTTATTATTTTAGCAGATGCATTGAAATTTCTTCACAAAATATGGCAAAAATGATTTAGGCATAAGTTGAAAGGTTATTCAAAAAGGTTAAAAAACACCAGTCAAGGAGGATTGTTAAAGAAAAAAAGCTTTTCAAATATTTAATTGAAGTTAAAAAAAAGTTTTGTAAATCCAGAGAGACAACTGATAAACATCTCTTTTCTTCCAACTGAGTAATCAGAGAGCCACATCAACTGTCATTGAATTTAACCATCTTTAAAGATTTTCTGATGTTGCCATCTGTTGACAGATACAACAATTCAGCAATGAAGATAATGAAGCAAAAATATAGAAAATTAAGGAAACAGATGTAGATGACACAGAGAATCACTTGATTTTGCATTTCACATCTGTTCTCTCCAAAGCCTTCCCAATAACACAAATCTAATTCCTGGATTTGAGGATTCCTCAAAATGTTAGGCTGCACAGCACGTAGTGGGATGTGACATTCCAACACACCCCACAATTTTTCCTCAGTATTGAGAGTCTTGTACGCAGAATTCCGCTTCTGTTACCATGAGAAAGTCGACAAAAGTCTACATAAGCATGTGTGAAACTGCACTGAAAAAACCATGGTCTTTTTGTCTACAAAATTTGCCTATAAAATTAAGATCAAAAACTAAGGTGATAGCAGATGCTGGTGAGGATGTGGAGAAAGAAGAACACTCCTCCATTGTTGGCAGGACTGGAATCCTGTGCAACCACTCTGGAAATCAGTCTGGTGGTTCCTCAGAAAATTGGACATAACATTACCTGAGGACTCAGCTACACCACTCCTGGGCATACCCAGAAGATGCTCGAACATATAACAAGGACGTGTGCTCCATTATGTTCATAGCAGCCTTATTTATAATAGCCAGAAGCTGGAAAGAGCCCAGATGTCCTTCAACAGAGGAATGGATACAGAAAATGTGGTACATTTACACAATGGAGTATTACTCAGCTATTAAAAACAATGAATTCATGAAATTCTTAGGCAAATGGACAGAACTAGAAAATATCATCCTGAGTGAGGTAACACAATCATGAAAGAACACACATGATATTCACCCACTGATAATTGGATATTAGCCCAGAAGCTCGAAATATCCAAGATGCGACTCACAGACCACATGAAGCTCATGAAGAAGACCAAAGTGTGGGTGCTTTGTTCCTTCTTAGAAGGAGTAACAAAATACTCATGAAAGCAAATATGGAGACAAAGTGTGAGACAGAAACTGAAGGAGGGACCATCTAGAGATTGCTCCACCTGGGTACCCATTCCATGTGCAGCCACCAAAGGTAGACGGTGATGGGAATGTCAGGAAGTACATGCTGACAAGAGCCTGATCTAGCTGTCTCCTTAGAGGTCTTCCAGAGTCTGACATATACAGAGGCTGATGCTCACAGCTAACCATTGAACTGATCAAGGGGTTCCCAAGGGAGGGGTTAGAGAGAAAGAGCTGAAGGAACTGAAAGGGTTTGTGACCCCATGAGGAGAGCAACAATACCAACCAACCAGAGCTCCCAGAGTCTAAACCACAAGCCTGGGAGCATATAGGGAGGGAACCATGGCTCCAGCTGTGTATGTAGGGGAGGATGGCCTTACTGGGCATAGGTGAGAGAGGAGATTCTTGGTCCCATGAAGGCTGGAAGCCCAGTGTGGGAGAATTCGAGGGTGAGGAGGTGGGAGTGCGAGGGGGGGCACATCCTCATAGAAGCAGGAGGATGGGGGATGGGATAGGGGTTCCGGGATGGGGGTGGGGTGAAATATGGTAAGGGGATAACATCTGAAATGTAAATAAAATATCCAATAAAAAAATTAAAAGAAAAAGAAAGGAAGAAAGGAAGGAAGGAAGGAAGGAAGGAAGGAAGGAAGGAAGGAAGGAAGCAAGGAAGCAAGGAAGCAAGGAGGAAAGAGGTATAGCTGAGTCCTCAGGTAATGCTATGTCCAATTTTCTGAGGAAATGCCAAACTGATTTCCAGAGTGGTTGCACAAGATTCCAATCCCACCAATAGTGGTGGAGTGTTCTTCTTTCTCCACATCCTTGCCAGTATCTGGTATCACATTTTTGATCTTAGCCATTCTGACTGGTGTCAAGTGGAATCTCACTGTTGTTTTGATTTGCATTTCCCTGATGACTAGGGATGTCTTTAGGTGCTTCTCAGCCATTTGAGTTCTGTCAATTGAGAATTCTTTCCGGCCTGGAGAAATGGCTCAGTGGTTAAAAGCACTGGCTGTTCTTCCAGAGGTCCTAAGTTCAATTCCCAGCTACTTATGTAAATAAATAAATAAATAAATAAATAAATAAATCTCTTTTTTAAAAAGGAACAAAAGGGGGGGCTGGAGAGATGGCTCAGCCATTAAAGGCTAGGCTCACAACCAAAAATATACGAGAATTCTTTCCAG
This sequence comes from Grammomys surdaster, assembly GCF_004785775.1. Classification (NCBI taxonomy): domain Eukaryota; kingdom Metazoa; phylum Chordata; class Mammalia; order Rodentia; family Muridae; genus Grammomys; species Grammomys surdaster. The sequence continues at coordinate 2,029,034 of NW_021604564.1, read as the reverse complement.
ACTCTGAAGAAAGATTTCAGAAGATGGAAAGCTCTCCCATGCTCATGGATTGGCAGGATTAATATAGTAAAACTGGCCATCTTGCTAAAAGCAATCTACAGATTCAATGCAATCCCCATCAAAATTCCAACTCAATTCTTCATTGACTTTAGAAAGAGCAATTCTAAAATTCATTTGGAATAACAAAAAATCTAGGATAGCAAAAACTATTCTCAACAATAAAAAATACTTCTGGAGGAGTCACCATCCCTGATCTCAAGCTGTACTACAGAGCAATACTGATAAAAAACTGCATGGTTTTGGAACAGAGACAGGCAGGAAGATCAATGAAATAATAGAAGACTCAGAAATGAACCCCATACCTATGGTCACTTGTCTTTGACAAAGAAGCTAAAACTGTCCAGTAGAAAAAGAACACCATTTTCAACAAATGGTGCTGGTTCAACTGGAGGACAACATGTAGAAGAATGCACATCGATCCATTCTTATCTCCTTGTACAAAGCTCAAGTCCAAGTGGATCAAGGACCTCCACATAAAACCAGCTACACTGAAACTAATAGAAGAAAAAATGGAGAAAAACCTCGAACACATGGGCACAGAGGAAAAGTTCCTGAAAAGAACACCAATGGCTTATGCTCTAAGATCAACAATTGACAAATGGGATCTCATAAAATTGCAAAGCTGCTGTAAAGTAAAGGACACAGTCAATAGGACAAAGCAAAAACCAACAGATTGGGAAAAGATCTTTACCAATCCTACATCTGATAGAGGGCTAATATCCAAGGTATACAAAGAACTGAAGAAATTAGATTCTAGACAGTCAAATAACTCTATTTAAAAAATGAGGTAGAAAGCTAAACAAAGAATTCTCAACTGAGGAAACTCGAATGGCTGAGAACCACCTAAAGAAGTGTTCAACATCCTTAGTCATCAGGTAAATGCAAATCAAAACAACCTGAGATTCCACCTCACACCAGGAAGAATGGCTAAGATCAAAATCACAGGTGACAGCAGATGCTGATGAGGATGTGGAGAAAGAACACTCCTCTATTGTTGGTAGTGTTGTAAGCTGGTACAACCACTATGAAAAGCAGTCTGGCAGTTTTTCAGAAAATTGTACATAGTATTACCTGAGGACCCAGCTATACCACTCCTGGGCATATACCCAAAAGATGTTTCAACATATAACAGGGACACATGCCCCACTATGTTCATAGCAGCCTTATTTATAATAGCCAGAACTGGAAAGAACCCAGATGTCCTTCAAGAGATGAATGGATACAGAAAATGTGGTGCATTTACACAATAGAGTACTACTCAGCTATTAAAAACAATGAGTTCATGAAATTCTTAGGCAAATGGATGGAACTGGAAAATATCATCCCAAATGAGATAACCTAATCACAAAAGAACACACACAGTATGTACTCACTGATAAGTTATTATTAGCCCAAAAGCTCACAATACCTAAGATACAATGCATAGACCACATGAAGTTCAAGATGAAGAAGGAAGACCAAAGTGTGGGTGCTTTGCTTCTTCTTAGAAGGAGTATCAAAATAATCAGAGCTCCCAGGGTCTAAACCTCCAGCCTGAGAACACAAAGGGAGGGACTCATGGCTCCACCTGTATAGGTAGATGAGGATAGCCTTGTCAGCCATCAGTGGAAGTAGAGTGCCTTGGTCCCTGAATGTTTGGATTCCCTAGTGTTGAGGAATATGAGAGCAGGGAGGCAGGAATGGGTGGATGGTGGGATCACACCATCATAGAAGTATGAGGAGGGGGGATGGGATAAGGGGTTTTGGGGGGAATGGGAGAGGGGATAACATTGAAAGGTAAATAGATAAAATATCCAATAATAAAAAAAAAGACAATGGGTCTGGCAATTGTCAAGCAGTCAAGACTTTTTGTCAACAATTTATTATGGGGATTTCGTATAATCCTCAAGGACAAGTTATTGGAACAGGAAGAGGTGGAAGAGGCCAATGGAACTTTATAAAGATTGGTGAGACATACTGTTGCTGAGATAAAGAATGATGCTGACCTGTGAGCTTGCTGAGTGCCCTGACAAGGATCAATGGGGAGCTGTATTATACATATGTTCCTGACCCACCTTTGCTTCACTATATTCCAGATGGGACAAGCTGCCTTGCCTCAAGTTTTTATATCTTGTAGGATAGAGAATCAAAAAGAGAAATTATGTCTCTTGTATTCTTCTTAAAAGTGACCAGCTATTAGGACTCAACCATGTACTGGTCTAGAAATCAATCCAATATTGGAAATAACAGTCTACTTTTGGAAGTACTTTTGGATCTGGACTTTGTCAGAGTCATATTTGGGAGTTAGCTGTAGCTCACTATGATGTTACAATAGCAAGAGATAAAGTTGGGACAGGATCTGGATTTCAAACACTGTTTAGTGCATGTTTTAAGGCTCTTTTAATTGTCAAGCTAAAATTGGTTTTGTCTCTTCTACAGTATTTATTGTAAGTTGTATTGACTGTATAATTTCCAATTGTGTTAGTGTGTTCAAACATCGCATGTCTGTTACAGGTGTGTGTGGGGGGGTCTATCAACCAGCTTTCATCTTACTGCCCTGAATATTAGAAAACCTTGATTCGTTGAAAAAATCTTGAAAGTGCTGAAAGAAGTGAGTTAGGCTTTAAGCAGAAGCAAGAGGGTAGCGGGCTTGATTATTGCTGGTATAACAGCTTTAATTTCATTAATTGTGAGCACCACTGCTTCTGCAATAGCATTGACACAAGGAGTTAAGACAACTATTTTTGTTAATCATCTAGCAAACAAAATGTTACTAATGTATTGAGTATACAAAAGGATTTATATAGGTATCTGGAACAACGGATGATGCTCTATAACCTATTCATATTATCTGAAGGAGGTTCAGGGTTCAAGAGTTAGGAGTCATCCCAAGTGTCATGACAAATATGTTGGAATAGTATACTTTTGAAATTCACAATGATTGTCATTATAATTAGAAAAAAGTTTAAAGATACCTGTAGGATATTTGGCATAATCCTAATACCTCTCTGGGTGTGTAAACTTTGCAGAGTGAGATTATGAATTTAAAGACTGCTGCTCTGTTGAGCTTTGATACTGCAAAAATGCAGATAAAATTATCCATGGCCTGAGGTCAATATTTCCATTTTGTTCAAACATCAGGAATGACTTGATCAGGCTAGTCTTTCTTGTCCTGGGAACACTTTTACTCCCACCTATCATGTTAGAGCTTATCTTTAACAAAATAAACATGTAGGCAGCCAAAGTACATGGCTTGAACCTGCAAATGGACCCCCAGAGAGAGTTATTAAATTAACAGGCTGGCAAGCCAAGGACAGGTAAGAATCTTCACCCAGCCTTACCAACCTAAGACAGTAGTACACTGCTTTTGATAATGCATACTTCATGATGGGTAAGAAAGGTATTCTTGTCAGAACGATCTAAGACAGGCTCAGTCTTGTTACTGAAATAAAAAAGGGGGAGAGGTGGAGAGCCTTTGGGGCTGCTTGGCAAGAAGTTGACATGGGCCAAGGACAAGGAAATGGGCTGCTTTGCAGGTATATGACATTGGCCAAGGACAAAGAAGTAGGCTTCAAGCCGGAATCTGACATTAGGCTAGAATAAAGAAGTAATTTCTGGTAGAAATCTAAATCTTAGGCTAGAACAAAGAAGTAATTTCAGACAGGAATCTAAATTTTAGGCTAGAACAAGGAAGTAGGCTTCAGACATGAAAATGACCTTGGGCTAGAACAGGAAAGTAGGCTCGGATACTTTGGTCATCCTGATAAGTCTTTAGAAACAGTGATCACAGGAATGTTCATGTAAATGGGTTTAATGCCTTGCTTCTTCTTCGACTATTTCTGTTTATTGTATTGCTCATTCCTTGACTATTTGCATCTATTGTATTGCTAGACGCTCAACCTAGAACTGACCTTAATATATGCATGTAATCAAAATGGTATAAAAGCATAAAGGAAGAGGGGGTATAGGATAGGGGATTCTAGGGAGGGGAAATGGGGAAAGGGGACGACATCTGTATTGTAAATAAATAAAATAGCCAATAAAAAATAAAATAAAAAGAGAAAGAAAAAAAAGAAATCTGTCCAAGATGGGGCTGAAGAGTTGGCTCAATAATTCATGGCACTTGTCCCTGGGAAACTCATCTTTGATTCCTAGTACACACATGGAAGCTTTCCCCTCCTTAGACACTGAGCGTGTGTACAAAGGGACATCCAGGCAGAACACTCAGACACATAAAATAATAAAAATAAATAAAAAAGGAAAGAAAATCAGTTCATGAGCCTCAGTGAAGTAGCTAAGCAAATAAGATTATAATCTCACTTAATCACCTGTAGAAACATGTCTGCACATATCCATATAGATGGTGAGTTAGAAATTTAATTCCCTATTCCCTATCTACCATAAGTTTCTGTTCTGATCTTAGCCAAAGAACATTGGCTCAAGTTATCAGGATGTTTTCTCTCTCTCTTCTTTCTGTTATAATGTAGCTAACTCTACCCAGGCATCCTGACAGAATAATTAAGGCTACCCTGGGGAAGGAAAGTTCTCTGAATTAGAAAAAAGTGTTGTAGACAGATATTTTTAGATTACCCCATGTGGCTTACAAAAGATTGACACACAGAACATGAAGTTAGAGAACTCAAAGAACAAGAGAAAGGAATACTAACGAGTCTTTCCATAGTAAGAACATGTTAAGTCTTGAGTTTGATACCTGATGCTCAATAATGATGGCACTGAAAGAAATACTAACTCTCAGTAAACTGAATTCCCAGAAGCCAGTCTCCAAAAGGTTTGTACAAAACTGATCTTTTGTAGAATTATGCACTATGAAGTCTTTTGTTTTGTATTAGTTTTTGTAATTTTGTTTTTATTTGCTTTTAATGTACTAGCTTTATTTTTCAGGACACCCATTGACAAAGTCATCAGAGTCATTTCACTCAGCCCATTATCAGCTTAATTGAATAAAAATGGGCATGGGAAGGTCGAACAACCAATGATGGCCATAATATGAAGTGCACATGCCCATCTGAAGTGTCCCTTTGAGACAATTATTACAAACCATATTTCAGACTGTCCTGTTAGGATTAGTACCAAAAAGATGTTGTCCATCATTAACCAGAAATTTCATAATTGACTACAGTAATACTTCCACACCAAAAATCGGTTGTGAAAGTAGAGGAATGCTTCTTGAAGTGATATTCTAATATCTTTCTTAATTTGTAGTCAACCAGCCTATAAACTTTTAGCTGCAAAATGAGGCAGTCTTTAGAAAAATGTTTGGCTCACTATTCAGAGCTATTTGGGTTGATATATTGTTATTGTCATTACTATTACAAGCTATATCATTACCAAATTTGGATATAGTGCTGAAACATATAATAAACACTAATTCAAACTAATGTAGAACACTCTAAAGATGCTTAGCAATTGAGCCTGGAGAGAGAGCTCAGCAGTTAAGAGGATGAACTGTACTTGCTGAGGACACAAGTTCCAGTCACAGAACCCATATCACATAGTAAATAATTCACTATAACTCCAGCTCCAAAGATATACTTTTGATTTCTGATATACTTTTCTGGCCTTCCTGGGTACTCTACTTACATCTACAAATTGCTATTCAGACACACACAAATGCACATAACTAAAACAGTAAAATTAATTTTTAAGGGTGGCTGTGTTGCTGAGCAGTGGTGGCACACGCCTTTAATCCCAGCACTTGGGAGGCAGAGGCAAGTGGATTTCTGAGTTCGAGGCCAGCCTTGTCTACAGAGTGAGTTCCAGGACAGCCAAGGCTACACAGAGAAACCCTGTCTCGAAAAATAACAAAAACAAAAATAAAACAAAAAAAAGGGTGGCTGTGAACACAAAGGTCATAACCTAGTACAGTGGTTCTCAACCATTCTAATACTATGATGCTTTAATAGAGTTCCTCATGTTGTGGTGACCCCAATCAAAAATGATTTCAGTGCTATTTCATAACTGCAATGTTGCTATTATTATGAGTCATAATGTAAACATCTGACCCAAAGGAGTCACAACTCCCAGGTTGAGAATCACTTGTCTAGTACAGCATTAGCATTACTACTGTGAGTGCAATGCAGTCAGCTTGGGACTCATCTTAGAAGAAAAATTTCTACACGAAAATTGATTTCATACTATAAGTTACGTGATAGATTCTTTTCAAAATAACTTTTAGTTGTATAAACATATAGAAATATATTAAAATACAATTAATTCAAGTAACTAATCCCAACAGTTCAGAGGCCAAGCTTGTTTTCTTTATGTCAACATGAAGGTCACCTTTCTCCCAAGAAATATAAAGCTGTATTTTCATAAAGGACAAGTTGAACTGATGAAATTTAAATAGCTAGTCTTTGAAGAAATCTACAATTCAGACTTTCAAAAGCCTATATTGCTGCCATCTGGTGGTAACATGAAATTCTCTTTTCTCTTCAGAATTGTAGCTCCCAAACCATTTGCACTCTATCAGACAAATTGTATGGCAATAAACACTAGCAGGGAATTAAGCAATTGTTTTTTTTTTAAGTGTACATTTTTCTTATATATAGTTTAAATACCCAAGTAAATGCTACTTTTGAACATATTCTTTTACTAATTACTTATTAATTACTGCCTAGAAGAAGCTCCTAGTCTAATGAGTTTAAACACAAACATAAGGAATGGTCTTTGCTAAGCATACCCTATGCTATTCTGTTAGTATAACAGAGTACTTTTAGCTCATATATTTCAGAGCTCCACTAACATAGGCTACCATCAGACCATAACTTACCAGAGACATGTCTTTGAACAAATAACTTAACTATTCTATACACCATTTTCTTACTCATGAAATGGGGATAATTATACCACTTCTCAAAATTGTTATGAAAATAAACTGTAGATGGACATATTACATATATATATCGTATCTGTATACATTACCTGACACTTACCTTTTCATTAACAGTGGCAGTCAGTCAACAGCATTCTTGTCCAAAATTGTATTGTAAGTTATATAGAAAAGAAGTTGCTCAGCTTGTGTCTGCCTGCTTTCTAACCCTGAATGTCTACCTTCCCTCTACCTAAAATGTAATCCATGTTTGCATCCTGTTTCTGCAAGGGTCAGGAGGACTTTGTTTCTGCCCCAATTATGAATCTTACCTCTCAAAAACACAAAATATTTCCTACCATTTTCAGAGAAACAAGGAATAGAAAAACATCAAAATTTCATACTCAAATATAGCTACAATGAAAACTATCCACAGAATTCATCCTACACCTTCAAAACTCTTCTTAAAGTTTTAATTCCTAAAACCAAAGACATCCCTTCCATTAAACAATAAACAATGATATAATAAAGTGAAGCACACTGATCTACCTGATTGAGAATTCAGAAATAAAAGGTGGAATCAGGATGACTAGTTGATGCCCACCTCTGTGCCCTGTAAGAGGAAACTTGCTGGTACCCAGAAGCCCAGGTTGACCCAACAAAAACTGTCTCTACTATCTGATTTCTCAGAGGACTTGCCTCAGGTATTCAGTCTCAGATGCTAAACCTCAAATTGTTAACTATGAATTAGAATGTTTTGTAGTGAGAAAACCACAATAGAAGTTTCATCTTTATGTAGCACGTTCTAGAGGATAACACAGTTCCACTCGGGGCAGCCCGTGGAAGCTTGGCTGTTCAAATATACAGATTTATAACATTCATGAAGCACCATTAGAATGCTGAGATCCCCAGTAGGTTTCATGATAAAGAGTGGACAGAAAGAGAAAACCAAGACATAGTTTATTTTTTTTTAAAGTATACAATCTCTATCTGATATGATCCCATAGTGCTGAGAGAGAAAGAAATAATTCTAAAAATTACATTAATATAATACAAAGGGGATTCTTTGTAACATGGGAAGGCTGAGAATATGACCAGAGACATGACTTTTTTGAGTGTCTCTCACTCAAAATTAAGGTAGCTACCTGGCATTCTGTGCATTTCTGTCTACCACAGAACTTATTTGTAGTCTAACCCTCATAAGGAGTTAATAGTTATATCATTTAAAGAGTACTTTATCAATTATGTACATGCAGCCAGCATTTTCTGGAGCTAAAATTTTATTGATCATAAATTATATACATGAAAAAATTCTGCATAATATTTTGTACTCAGGTACCTAAATGAAACTTACTGTATAAAATTGAGTTAATAAGGTTCAAAGCAAACTAGAACAGTATTCACATACAATTCAGGTGCACTGTAACTAACCCCCAGATGCAAAAGTCTAGACAGGAAAGATCAACAGTCTTACCAGGATTTATGAGCCAACAAATTATTAAAAGATATATCTTTAATTTATTTGGTCACCAAAGGACCTATTCCTAACAATAGCATAGTACGATTCAAGTTACAGAGGAAGTAAAGAGTCAGTTGTTAACCATAGAAATGATTTGTATGTTGGTATTTCAAAAATTATTTGAACATACAACAAAAAACAATTTTGTCTATTTAATAAAAAGGTAACAAAACTAAGTTGTTACAAAAGACTGAACCACACCAGGCTGGATCATGTCTTTTGCACAGAATAGACAAAAGAATTTCTGCATAATGACAACTTGCCAAAACTTTAACAAAGCACTGGACATTCTTTTAGGGATTATTCATAAAACCTCCTTGTATCCATGAAGAAAGATGACATAGTAAGAACACAACTGTTTCTGAGTGTGAATAACAGTGTTGTTGCTTACTATCACTCTTCCTGGGATCCAAATGGTAACACAGAAATGTCTTCCTATACTTCACTCATAAATTAAAAGACCCATCTCAGAGTTCCCAAACTCTTAGTGCATGTGATACATCTTTTTTTAAATTATCTTTAATCTTTCTTTACTGTCCAGTCATTATCCCCCCCCTCAGTTCCCCCTCCAACAGTTCCTCATCCCATTCCTCCTCTCCCATCTGTAAGAGGATATCCCCGCTCCCTCCAGGTCTCACCATTTCCAAGGGCCTTACGTCTCCTGAGGGTTAGGTACAGCTTCTCTCACTAAGGCCAGACCAGGCAGTCCTCTGCTGTATATGTGTCAAGGTCTTCATATCACTGAGTGTATGCTGCCTGATTAGTGACTCAGTGTCTGAGAGATCTCAAGGTCCAGCTAAGCTGAGACTGCTGGTCTTCCTATGGGGTCACCCTCCTCCTCAGCTTCTTCCACCCTTTCTCTAATTCAAACACAGGGGTCTTTGGCTTCTGTTCATTGGTTGGGTATAAGTATCTGCATCTGACTCATTCTGAATCAGAATGCTGCTTGTTGGGCCTCTCAGAGGGCAGCCATGCCAGGCTCCTGTCGGTAAGCACACCATAGCCTCAGTAACAGTGTCAGGCCTTGGAACCTCCCCTTGAGATAGATCCCAATTTGGGCCAGTCACTGGACCTCCTCTTCCTTAGTCTCTTCTTCAGTGTTTTCCCTGCAGTTCTTTTAGAAAGGAACAATTCTAGGTCAGAGTTTTGACTGGGATGGCAACTCCATCCCTCCACTTAATGTCCTGTCTATCTACTAGAGGTGAGCTCTACAAGTTCTCTCTCCCCACTGAAGGGCATTTCATCTAAGGTTCCTTGCTTTTAGTCCTAAGAATCTCAGGTGATAGCAGATGCTAGCAAGAATGTGGAGAAAGAGGAACACTCTTCCATTGTTGGTGGAATTGTAAGCTGGTACAACCACTATGGAAAGCAGTCTGGCGGTTCCTCAGAAAATTAAACATAGTATTACCTGAGGATCCAGCTATACCACTCCTGGGCATATAACCAGAAGATGTTCCAACATATAACAGGGACACATGTTCCACTATGTTCATAGCAGCCTTATTTATAATTGCCAGAAGCTGGAAAGAACCCAGATGTCCTTCAAGAGAGGAATGGATACAGAAAATGTGGTACATTTACACAATGGAGTACTACTCAGTTATTAAAAACAACGAATTCTTGAAATTCTTAGGCAAATGGATGGAACTAGAAAATATCCTGAGGTAACCCAATCACAAAAGAACACACATGGTATGCACTCAGTGATAAATGGATATTAGCCCCAAAGCTTGGAATACCCAAGATACAATTCATAGACCACATGAAGCTCAATAAGAAGAAAGATCAATGTGTGGATGCTTCGGTCCTTCATAGAAGGGGGAACAAAATACTCACGGGAGGAAATACAGGGACAAAGTGTGGAACAGAGACTGAAGGAAAGGCCATTCAGAGACCGCCCCATCAGGGGATCCATATGATATACAGTCACCAAATGCAGACAGTATTGTGGATACCATGAAGTGCATGCTGAAAGGAGCCTGACATAGCTATCTCGAGCAGTTCTGCCAGAGCCTGACAAATACAGAGGCGGATGCTCACAGCCAACCTTTGGACTGAGCACAGAGTCCCCAATGGAGGAGTTAACAGAAAGGACTGAAGGAGTGAAATGGGTTTGCAATCCCTACAGGAAGAAAAACAGTATCAGCCAACCAGACCCCCCAGAGCTCCCAACCTGAGTAGACATGGAGAGACCAATGGCTCCAGACCCATATGTAGCAGAGACCTTATTGGGCATCAATGGGAGAAGAGGCCTATGAAGGCTCGATGCCCCAGGGAATGCCAGAGCAGGGAAACAGGAGTCGGTGGGTGGATGGGGCAACACCCTCATAGAAGCAGGGGGAGGGGAAATAGGATAGGGGTCCTTTTATTTTGCAGGGTGGGCACTGGGAAAGGGGATAACATTTGAAATGTAAATAAAGAAAATATCCAATTGGTTTTTTCAAAAAAACAGTGCTTTACTGAGCAGTCTTTCCAGCCTCTTTGCTATACTTTCTTAACTACTCATTTGCAGCAGAGTTTGAATGACTGAGAAATTAAGAGGTAGTATTCTTGGTACATGGTGATAAATGATAAAAATTTATAATGCTTGGGTTGGGGTAGCAAAGTTCTGAATATGTTGGGCTTAGAGCTAGAGGAAGAATTTGGAATTTACGTACAGAAATGATACAAGCAATTCATCTTCATTAACTCTCTGATTGCTGTAACGTGAGTGAACATGTGACTAGGCTCAATGGGAAGGGCAGGCCCAGTGAGGAAGCTGCATGTGGTAGACAGAAGCTGGGCAATCAAAACCCCAGGCAGATGTCTAACAGGGCTGACAGAAAGAAACTGGTGGTTTTAACAATCATGTCTGAAGAGTTAGATATGAATAAAAAAAAAAGACTTATTTTTTGAAAGCAGGCATTTATTGAGTTTAGACAAAAAGGGAACAAAGCCCTGTATCTATGAGGACTTCGTATGCAATACAAGACACCTTTTATTCAGCTAACTAGGATTCATAAAGTTGAAACTCAACAGACAAAATATGTTGAAAATACCAATTCTAGTGTTATCAGCAAATACGTGGCAATTTGAACTATATTAGCCAAAAGAGATCCATACATGGGAATTGTAAATGAAGAAGAAATGGGTGTCCAGGAATAAGCCCAAGGTATTGAAACACATGAAGAGCAAATGGGCATGAACAAAATGAGACAGGAGAAGGAATTGACAATAAAGTTTTGTAGGAAGGAAAAACAAGAAAATGTGGTGTCAGGGAGTTCAGGATAGGAAACTCTTTTAGGTAATAGTATCAAATGATGTCAACCTAACCACAAAAACATATTCTTCTCATGTGGCAGGTGACAAGTTGTTGACTTTGGTATGAGTAGATTAAAGGGGAGTAAAAACTGATATAGATTCTCGTACGGTTGAAACGGTACATGAAGGAAATAATTTGAGAAACACTGGAGGAATCTTGGAGTCAATGGCACTACCTGAGCAATTCACCTGACAGAGTGCTCATACACAGTAGACGGATGTTAGCCAATACTAGTGAATAATAATATACACCTACTAAATGACATTTAGAAAGTTTTCTATTATATGCTAATCACTGAGGATATTCTGTAAATCAGAAGATGATGTTATAGTCTACCACCTGACAGAGACTTGTCTCTTCAAGCAGAAAGAACCAACCCCTTCCAATACAACATGATATATTCTAAAACAGAGACAGTTACATGAACCCAGACCAAGGACAGCTGCTCAGTGGGTATCACTGATACAGAGAGCATAAAGATAAAAAAAAAGTATCAAGCATCTACTACATGCCAGACTCTCCTTCAAACACACTGCAGATTCTACACATTTATTCTTGACACCGTGAAAAGGTGTTATTATTATCTCCATTTTACAGGTCATGAAACACAGACACACAGTTTAAGTTTCCCATGATCCATCCACTGAACACTTGAGCAGTGTTCAGGATTCAAAGCTGTGGGTAAGAGTTACCACGACATCTTTGCCATCACATCTTACGATGTGACCTCAGAGCAATTTCATCAGCTGAAAACTTATGGCAAATTCAAATGTGAGATCTTACAATGGCTCACCAATAAGAAATGGTAGAAAAGGTGCAACAATGCCCCTTTAATAACCCTCAAATTATGCTCATGCTGAAATCAGCTTGCCAATGCACCCTTGAGAGTTCCTCAAAAAGTTCTGTAATCTGACAGGTAAACTAGGATGGTGAAGCAGTCAGGAGAAGAGAGCAGCAGAGGGGAGAGAAAACACAGCATATGCAACATCTGGTAGTCATGAACTAATGCCCTTCACGCACCTTACATCCAATCAATGACCTGGCAATCAGTTCTGTGCAATGTTGGTCCACTTGTTACAGGTGTACCCTTTCTCCCCGTGCTTTGCATTTGTTGCAGTGGGGGCTACTCTGGACAGCTGGTGATGCCCATACAAACCAGCTTGACATCCACATATGCTCCACACAAACCACCTTCCCACCAACAGAGCAGGCAGAACAAATGTTGACAAGTTTGCAATCTCTTAGCAGACAAGTCTGGGATCTTTGTCAGGCGTTTGAGAAGGAAGAATGCAAACCAGAACTATGAAGAAGCCAACTTTTAAAGGACACATAGGAGTCAGGAAGCAACAAAGAAGCCTAGAAATATGGTGCCAGGAACAGTAGAATTAACACTGAAGAATTCAATTTCACATGAGACGGGGGACAGAACATTTCTGGCAAGACAAAGCAAACAACACTGAGATTCAAGGAAGGTAAGAACTGCACAGCATGAATGTAGTAACATATTTCAGGCAAATTCAGTCTCCATTGGATGCAGTTCCCATTGCTGGCAACCACTACAGCATGCGATGTCTTTGAAGAAATGGCTACAGTAGAATCAAGTACCAGAACAGGCAAACGATGGGAGGATTCTGTTTTATCCAAATATGTCTAATTGTTTCATAAGAATCAATCACCTGAGCTTAATGTAGACTCTCCCCCAGATCACAAAAGCCGGAATATGTGACTGCCTCACCCAGTATGGGCTCCAGGAAGGGAAGGAACAAAGTGAACAGCTTCAGATCTCTTTAGTGTTACTGCTACTATCATCTGAGTTTTCCGTAAAATGCTTTTATCTATATTCCAGTCTCTTGCCCTAATGACTGGCTATTTAAGCAAGACAACACAAAGCTGATCTGTATACATGTAGCACAGGTCAGTGTGGACTTCCCCTGACACCTTTATTTTGGAGTAGATTTCTCTTTCTGGATGTATTATATGAAGTGTGAGGTTGGTTGTTTGGAGGAAGAATCTAGTGGGTAAGAGTTTGAATTGCTAGCAGATAGGTACACACACAAACACACACACACACACACACACTCTTCGTTCATTAAGGATAGGGCTGGAAAATTCAAGTAGTATAGTGGCTTCAGGAACTCTGCTACCTAGGATCTTAAAAAAGTCTGGAAAACCTAGAATTAGTATGAATGAAATCTTCTGAAAAAGGTTTCACCTAGCTATGAATGAACTCCTAAAAGAAATCTGTCTACAAACGGATTGACTATCATTTCAGTGTTTCTGAAAGACTGGAATGTTGCAGAGGCTAATTACCTTATCATGGGTTAAGTTCTGACCCTCTAGAACAACCTTCTCTCTCCCCTGACCCCTTGTTGACTACATGTTTGACTAACACCGTGTGACAGCAGATAAAACCCTTTTAGAATCTATTGACTTACCATGAAATTAGCTTCTATCAATCCAAAAGCTAAGAATGACATCAGCCAGCATCTTCGACCCATAGAAAAGCTTCCCCCTCTTGTTTATTTGCATCTCTAATGTACCCACTAATGTATTTTAAAGTTGCCTTGTTTAATGACTTTCTCTGTTCTGTAAAACTATAAAAAAGTTTGTGAAAGTGCTTCTACATTAGAACATGGAATTTGAGGTAACTTAAATCTGTTTTCCTAGCCTCTCAGAATTGTCCTAGAATAAACTCTCTTTTCCTCCCTTTAAGATAAGCACTGTGGCTTTTGTATTGACACCACCTTTGCTATGAAGCTCTGGGTAATTTTGAATATGTATTTCCCAGAACAAGAGGGAAAAAACATACTATAGGTTGTGGCAAGAGCTCTGTCATTGGATGGAGAAGAGGTAGGTGGTGCTAGGAGTGGGGAGGAGGGAGGAACGAGGAGGAGAGAAGATGGCTGAGGATGTCGGTTCTCTAGAAGTCTACAGTAGTTATTCCTATCAAGGTAATTGGGTTAACAATTCTAATTGTGTGGGCGTCTTGTGTATTTGAATATTTGCTGATATATAAATCCATTTGATAATCTTTAAGCATTAAAAGCTTTATTTCTACTGGGTACCCCAAGGATGGTGGTTACTGTCTATGAGGGTGGTGGTGTTGGCCCAAGGGCCATGCTTAGAGCCATGGAATCCACAGAGCTGACCGCCAGAGGCAGCAGCCACACCAACATCTCATGGGTCTTGGGCTGGCACTCCAGGCCAGCTGGTGACATGCTTAGTTTTGGAAACTTAGAGCATGGCAGCCGGGAGCTAGGCAGACCACGCAGCCTTCTTTTCTATTAACCTCACACTACAATAGGTTGATTTTTTTTCTTCTGATTTAAGACTTTTAAATATTTAGACAATGATTTTAAAGCATCCATTGTTCTCACCCCTCACACAGGCTGGATAGGCCTGAGTGTCCACACAGGTGATGTAATCACCCTGTCTCAATAGGATTAGTTTGGACACTCTTATTAATTTGTGAATGATGGTACTGTGCTGCTCAGGCCACCTGAAGAGTTCAAGTTTAAGTGTCTCCAGATCTAGAAGTTTTTCTCTAAAGATGTGGCTTCCTATACTATGATGGCTCCACCCAGACTCGTCCATTTCCTTTGACACTGGGCGCAGCAGTCACTCTAGTTGCTGGCTAGAATGAGCAACTGTTACATAAATGTGATCTGGAAATATGATCCTTCATGTGTGGAAGAGGCTCTTCCATGCTCCTCAGACTCCTCCAGCCATCACAAGTTTCAAATCCAAATAGGAAAGGAAACTGTGAACTCACACATTTCAAAAGTTGCAACAAGCTTCTCATTTCCCATCCTCCCGATCCTCCATTGCACTTTCTCTCATAATTTCTAATACAACTATCACCATTTACTGCTCTGGGGAAGATATTCACTTCAGTGACTTAGCCAACCACTTATCTGTAGGGCTTTTCTATTTATAACTTTGGTAGAAAAGATAGTATTTGATTAGTACAACCTTAGAAAATTTAAAATAACATTTTTAGGATCATGTGTTTGGAAGCTTACAAGTTGTAATTCAACAACTGACTCAGGGACTTGGCTCCCAAACTACCTTACTTGCTGCAAATTCTGATATTAAATTATTTTTCTGTCCATTTTTTCTGTCCAAATGTGACTTTCTATTCATAGCTGAAGCATGAACAGATTATATTGCATTATTAAAATTATAAACAGAACTCCACAACTGTATAATGATATACTCTCCAGAATCTCAGGAGACTGCCACCATATCTCCCTCTCAGAAGCTTGTTGACATAGCTGCATTTGTGGACTCACAAATGCTTCTTGTTCTTCTGTGAAATCACTTCTGAGCTTTTGGGCCAAAGGTGAGAAGGTGTTCTACTTCCACAGTTAATTTAATGTCAAAATTAATATACCACATTCTTCAACAAAAAGAGACAGACATATTCCAGTATCATACTCTTGCCAGAGTCCTTAGGGTTAGTCATATTTATGCAAAAACAAACAAACAAAACATACATATTCTCTTACTTGTTAATGTTGAAAATAAAGTATGAACAGCATCATTCCATGGGCAAGAGCCCCCAACTTCATGAAAAGGGAAAAATGAGAGGATCTTTCATTTTCTCTGCTTCCTGACTACAGATACAAGGTGATCAGCCTCCTTAAGTTCATGCAACCATGCCTTCTCCACCATGAAGAACCATACACTCAAACTGCCAGCCAGTACCCTTAGGTACTTAACTTGCTCTTTTAGGGTACATTATCATGGAAGTGAGAAAAATAACTGCTCAAACTGATGAAACATACTTGAATGCTGTCAATGAAAAGTTAACTGTAAGTAATTCTTTGCTAGTTAGACAAGTAAGTACATAGTACCTATGAAAGATAAAATGTGCCCATTTCTATTTATGGACTATGAAAGAGATGCCAGAGACCTGCCTTGGTAGCTGGATACTGAAATCTCATCTACTTTTAGTAACTGATGGTCTCTGTTATATTTGTATTTTCATTGTACAAATTAAACTATGAGTTTTGTTGGGCATTTCTGTCTATTTTTTAATATCCTTTCTTCTGCTGCTAACTCTCTTAGAGAAAAAGCTTCCAAATGATAAGGAAAAAATAAAAGACTGCTAGTGGACATGTAAATAATTAAAACAATTTAAAATAATCCAGTGAACTTAAAAATGTTCGTGCCTAAGATCCACTTCCATTCCCTACATATGTACTGTGGAAAAATCAACCACACATGCATGTAGTAAAATGCATAAGAATGTTCAAAACAGTCTTTGCTATAATAGTAATAAAATGTGAGCAATATTACTAGCCATTAAAAAATAAATGACTAAACACAAACATAGGAAATATGAAGAGAAATGGGAATTACTGAAGTACAAGAGGAATACTAGGGAGAGATGAGTGGAAACATTAGGGATAGATATTACATCTGAACTGAACGTGCACAGATATTTTACCTGTCACGATTTCTGGTATTTACATTGCATTAGACATTTGAAACAATTTTTAAAGAACAATTATAGCAACAATATAGGGGCTGGAAAAATGGATCAATGGTTAAGAGCACTGGCTGCTCTTCCAGAGGATGTTGGTTCAATTCCCAGTACCCATATGATACTAAGAACCAATCATCCCATTTCCAAGGAATCTGATGTTCTCTTCTGGCCTCCAGGATCACCAGGCATATGTATAGTACACAGATAAGCAGGCAAACCAGCCACACATACTAAAAAACAAACAAACAAACAAACAAACAAACAAACAAAACAACTTGCTAAAAATTAAGAAAGCAACAGTGTATTCATGTATTGTGGAATTAGGCAAAAGCAGAAATGGAATGTCCAACATACACAGATCTCAACTTTTAAAGATGAATCCAGGGGGTTGGGGGGTGGAGAGAGTGCAGGGCCTATGGACCTCACTTGGTGTCAAAAGACCTGCCCAGCACTCATGAAGCCTTGGGTTTAATGCCCAGCATTAAAAAAATAATAATAATAATTAAGAGCCTCTCTTCAAGATCTCCAGTTCTGCCTCTAAAACAAGCCTCACCTGTTCTCCATGACCCCTTCACACATACAAAACCAATTCCAATGGAGTGACTCTTACACTACCAAGTTCATTTGCCAGCATAAGATGTCGCCTTAACTCCCTCTAGAGTACAGCTGTGTGCTGGCCCTGTGGAAATATTTACCAGATAATTTTCCCTCAATAATGCTGGTCTTTTCTTCATCACAGCTGAGTCTTCAGCCCTAGCTGAACAGGGCTATCAATTGTCCTATCAAAGCAAAAGTTTCACTTTAGTGGAATTCAGAATTCCACATGAACAATCCTGATAAAATCATTAAGGAACTTCAACTTCTCAAGCCAGACCTCCAACGTCTGCATCATTCTCAACCTTAGTATCTTCCAAGGCCCCACAAAACAGCCCAACACTTCAAAGTTCTGAGAACTCAATCACTTTCTAGCCCAACATTTCAAAGTTTTACAATCCTTCCCCAAACAGTCTGTCACAGAAATATACCAAGACCTGGCACCAATATCTGCCTTAAAGTTTCTACTGTTGTGCTAAAGCACCATAGCCAAAGCATTTATTGGGTTTATACTTCCACATTGCAGTCCATTATGAAGGAAGTCAAGGCAGAAACTGCTGTAGAGGCTGTATGGATGTTGAATGGATGCTGCTTACTGGCTTACTCATTATGGCTTACTCAGCTTGCTTTCTTAAAGCATACAGGACTAACAGGCCATGAGTGACACCACCCACAGTGAACTGAACTTTCCTACATGAATCATCAATTTAAGAAAAAAAATGCACCTCAGGCTTGCCCTAGGCTCATCCAGTGGTAAGACTCTGTCTTTTCAAGTGACTCCAGGTTGTCAAATGGACATAAAATTAGTCCACACAACAGATATGCTAGAAAATAATCTTCACATTTGTAAAGACTCAGAAGCTTAATGGGGAGTTTATTCTTCATGAAAAAGAGTATTTACTTGAAAATATTTATATGGAAAATTATTTGATCACATTCTCTAGAAAACTGAAAAACAAGAGCATAAAACAGCAGGCCCACAAGGGAAAATGGAACTAAATAAGAAAGCATTGAAAATAAATCTTAGAATCTACAATGACCAGCAAGATTTGAGAAAAAGCAGTCCAGATTAAAGAAGAAAGCAGAGTGCAAAGAGGAAGGAGTTTCTTTACAAAGATTGGACAGTTCAAACAGCAAATGAGAGTACCAAGTTCTGTGAAGAGTTTAGTCATGTGGGTAAAGTTGGTCTAAGCTTCTTTTATCTTTTGCAGTACATCAGGAAATGAACTCAACACATCAGGTACTGAATAAGTTCTCCACCATGGAGCCATACACCCAGTCCAAACTTCTACCATTGACAAAGGAACAAGACATCCTTGGTATAAGAAGACCACAGAGGAAGTGAAAAGTGGTACATGAAAATTATAATATCAAATTTTAATTTAACTAACCTATATGTTAGGAGTGAATATTACATTTGACCTTGTCACATGGAACAGAATATAACTTAACTATGTAAAAATAATAGTATCTTTTTACTAAAGTGGTAAACCAGAAGGTTGATTCCTACAACAGAAAAGTAAGGATACCCTTTAAGGATAATATCTGCTAGCATTGTATTTCAAATGTTCCCTCCAAAGGTGAGAAAGTGCAGCCCACCATAGCTTAGCTGTGTGACAACACAAGATACTTAAAATTTCTAACAAGATGAAAAACAGAGGCACCAAAACAGGTGGAAAAGGTAGGGCTGGTGTGAACTTAGTTGATCTGTAGAGACAACCTCTTGTATAAGCGTATGGAAGCATCACCTGTCAATAAGGCACTGATAGCCTACTGAAGTAGGAAACAGGCAGTAAGAGTTCTGGTAGGAAGAAAGGAACTCTGGGATAGATTCAGGTCTGGGAACAGATTTGCCCCAAACTCTGAGGGAAACAGAACCATGAAACTGAGGCAAAGTAACCAATCATGTGGCACTCATAGAATAAATGGATTAATCAAGTTATGACCTAGTCAAGGTACAAGTTCATAGGTACTAACTCATAAATAGTAAGTCTCAGAGTTATTTTGGGATTGAAGCACTGGTGGAAACACCTGCAGATAAGAATAGTGAGATGACCATGGGGCAGAATCCAGGCTTGGAACCCAAGAGGCTATTTGGAAGGACAGATTAGCATGCTGCTCTGCAGTGGGTGGGCAGGCTATTCTGTGAGATCAGATGATGACTGGCTGATCACAGGAGCCAGTGAATAGTCGAAGCAGGAAACCACAGAGAGGCCAACAGCAAAAGAGCAAACCCCTTACCCCTCAACCCCCCCCCCCAACTAGGGTACAGCATGGCTGGCTGCTAGGGTGAGCTGAGGCCTGTGAGCTAACTCAGATGGCAGAGATGCTCAGTGGCCTTTCTCAAGCTGTAGCTTCAGTGAACCAGCAATCTGGCTCTAAAGAGCAAGCTACATCATCCAGCACGACGGACTGTTCCAGCTAGGACTTTTAAGCCTTCAACTTTGTGAGCACGTATCCTGAGTTTGTATCACCTGACATATCCATCTTCACTTCACTGAGAGTTGCACAGCAGAGAACTTCTCTGGAGTCCCTGCTGGTCCTAGTCACTGCTACTGACTTGTGCCAATTTGGTGGAGGCCTGGTTGTTTCTGAGCAAGCAGAACCAGGACAGCAAATGTTACAGCGAGCTTAAGACCAGTATCTTAATATTCTTAGGACCCCCAAGAATATTAAGGAAGACACCCCATACTGTAGGAAGCAATGTTACAAGAGCAATGCCCTCATTCCCAAGTGGTAGGATAGGTAGCTTTTGGTTGGTCAATACATGATGTGTATTTATCATTATTTAAAGGGGGTGGTTTATGAGTTGTTATTATAATCTTGGACAGAGAGGAACAAAGTAAGGGAGGTTAGATTCAGAAATTTCCTTTCCTCTTTTTTTTTCTTTCTTCTACCTTTCTTTTTCTCCTATCTAGTGTTAAAGAGAAAAGGGAGAAGGGATGAAAAAAGGGGGAAGGGGATGAAGTGGAAACTTCTGCTTTCTTTGGAATATCAGTTATGCTAAGTGATGTTTTGCTGAAGCAGACATGTGAAAGGACGCATGATGTTAAAAGGATATAAACATAGCCCAACAGACAGTGGATGGCGCTGGATGGCATTACTACACTTTGTCATTTTTACTGGTCATCGTTTGTCTTCATAGAAAGAAATGCACCAAAAACAAAACAAAACAAAACAAACAAAACAACTAACTTCCGGTGGTGTTCTGGCAGATCCCTGCCACTTGCAGACTTGGGAAGACTGACAGAGTGAAGTGAAAGTTTTTGAACATGTCAGCTTTCACATACTCATGCAGAGTTTTGCTGAGAAAAGACTCATGGGACGACATGTGATGTTTGGAGGGTGCCTAACCATGACTCGACATGACAGCAGGTTTGCATAGCTACTTTGTTAGTCTTGTGTCTTCATCTTCACTGAACTTCAGTGAACTGAGAGGCACAGCAGAGAACTTCTCTGGAGTCCCTGCTGGTCCTAGTCACTCCACTCCTGTTGACTTGTGCTAATTAGGCAGAGGCCTGGCTGTTTCTGCTCTGTCATGCCACCGCTGCTGATTAGTGTTTGCTATCCTGTCAGTACTGAACCAAACTGCTGATATCCTGACAACGCAGATTGGATTTGCTCCAAAGAAATATTTCTAAACAGGTCCACTTCCCTGTACTTAATAACCTTTCTTTTCCACTCCCTCTGCTGGATGATGGTCTAGAAAGGAGGTCAAAGCATTTAAGAACATGTGAAGCCTTTTTTTAGCCTTCACAGGCACCAGATATGCACCTGGTGCACATATCTACATTCAAATGAAACGCCCACACACATAAATAAAATAAATACATCTAAAAATTAAATGGAACAAGGAAAATCACTTATAAGCATGCCCAGTTGCTTGCCTTTTAGATGATTCCAGATCCAGTTAACAACCCAGATAGCCATCACATCCATCCAAACAGAAGTAAAACACCAAATTAGAAATACAAGAAACAGGAAAACACAAGTAACATGACTCTTCCAAAAATCTTACTTCTCATGCTACCAACGCTAAGGTTATTGAAATAGAATATTCTTGCTAAGGAATCATTCTTTCTAAAGGTCATCAAATTCTGGAGAACTTCTGAAAGCTCCAAACAACATAGGTAATTCCTACCCCCAAGAGATTACTGACTGTAACTAGATAGTAAGATCCTGCTACTGAAGATATCACATGCCCTGGTCATAATACATGAAGAAATCAATCTGGAACTAGAAGCACTCTCCCTGATTGCCAGCCCCAAGAGTGTCCAAAGGTGCTAAGCAGGCTTCTGGAGACAACAGTCTTAATCATCTGTAGGCCCTGCATGCAACTCGACTGACTAGTCTGTGTCTGTTACAGAGGTATCTGAGTAATTTCTGATTGAATTTGAGACTCACTCCACAGAAGGAAAGCTACATCTAACACATTGTAAACCTGGTAAAAAGCCTGTGACTGTGGAGGTCATGGGCAGGAGTTAGGAAACTACTGTTGTGACTTGTATTTTTAGACAAGATTTATTACATTGGTTTTTATGATATGGACTGAGTCATCTAACAGTTGCTAAGAATCTGTTAACTAACTGTCCAGTGTATCACAAAGCTCCAATACAAATCTGGTATTGAAGATCTGAAGGATACCTTACATTGGTCTTGTATTCTCATTGGAAAACAAGCAGCAGCAGTGGAGATAACAGAGTAGCTGTTGTGACTAGCAAGAGGTAAAAGCAATAAAGCAGCTCACTGCTATTATTTGGCTAAATAGACATGCTGTCTTCTTTGGATTGCCTTCTAAATTATTAACGCATGCCCATAGATTAGTGCTGTTCTCAGATTTCGTCAAAGAAACATTGGACAGCAGTTACTGCAGAATCTTACAGCTAATCCAAATGCTAAAAATAAGTGACTACCATTCAACCTTAGATATACCATTTAGATTATACCCTTCAAAGTGCCGGAAACATCATGGAACAGAGGATGGAAAGAATTTTAGAGCTGAAAAGAGAGAGGAGCATTGAAAGATACTGTCATCTGGTAACTCATGTACCCACAGGACCTATAATTACCTACCTACCTTCACAGACCTGCACAAGATTGGACCCACCATCATTCACTCAAGAATTTACGAGCCGTTTCTAAAGGGTAGAAGTTTCTCTTCTTTGGGGATTCATAGGCAGTTATTGGTTGCTAGCAGGGAGGAGCACATGAGGGCCCAAACCTCCCTGAGAAGTTACTGGCAATTAATTGGGTATCGGGAAGGAGACACAATATTCTATGGTGTTTTGCCATCATTATGTTGTCCGTTCATGGCTTTATAGCTATCCTCTCACCCATGCTCATGCAAGCAGCCCTAATCAACTCACTGCTGTCTTTTGATGGTCTCCCCAAAATAAAGGACAATCTCTTTTCCCATGATGTCCTGCAGATGAGGTCAACAGACCAAGCCCTCTGAAACCATGAGCCAAAGTAAATTCTTCTTCTATTTAATAGTGTTCATCAGATATTTTGGTCACGGTAACAGATCCCACTGGTAGTTGTTGTTGCTAAAATCCTGTTAGCCAAATTGTGACAAAACCTTTTGAGATTGTAACCTATCAGGTATGATACTGGAAACTTAACCATTTTCAGTAAGTTATCTCACTTGTTAACAGGAATACTGACACCACTCTTGTGAAGTAGTTGAGGGGAATGCCATGTTGACCTGCAAACAGATATTCCATTTCACAAGGTACAGTTGCGGTTTTCTACTCTGTCATCTTCCTGACAAGTTTTATGACTTCAGTATCACTGATCACTGTTTTTACACCTTATATATAATTCTCTTCTTGAGTTGAGTCTTCCTTAACAATTTCTTTAAGTTCTTTCCTGTCACTGCTAACTCATCCCAAAGCTAAACCCACATTCCTTATTTTTTTTCTAGGAATAATCCACTTCAAGGAAATGTTTTCTTGTGGTCTCTAAACCACAACAAAATATAAGGACCTAAGAAAACAATCATGCTGTATTCTCTCTCACCTTTCTGCAGGCTGAACAAACTCAAAAGAGACACTCTGCTATGGAGTGAGGGGTGACTAACGCCACTGAAGTGAACAAACTCAACAGAGACACTCTGCTATGGGGCGAGGGGTGACGAACACCATTGAAGGTTTTCTTGGGTTCTGAGATGGGCCTGGCAGTCTGTATGCTGTATCACGTGAGTTCTCCAATAGGATAGCCAAATTTATATATATCCAAGTAGGTATCCCTAAACTACAAGATTGGAAGCTGGTAATTTAACTCTAGGAGTCACTAGGTAAGATTAACTCGTTCTTTTGCTTACACAGTACCAAGAGGACTCAATGAGAACACAAGCTCTATTTCTAAAAATGGGGAACCAGGCATGACAAAGGAATTATGAGCATTTTTATCCATTCCAAAGGTTTAACAAAAATACCACAGAAAATATCCACAATGATATTGTCATACTGACCTTGGCAAAGGCTTTGGCCATGGTGACCCAGAGGTATATACTGGGCTCCTCCACAAATTGTTTCAGATTTATTCAGACATACTTTCTTTGACTCCATTTCCCAAGACAACTATCTTAGATATGAAGAAAAGTGGACCTTTAATTTGCTCTTAGAGAGACAAGTAGGCAAGATTTAAAACAAAAGATACCAACTACCACCTTGCTGTTGATAAAAAGCAAAGGGTACGGGGTAGGGTGGGGGTGGACAACAAAAAATACACGTTAACACCAAGCACATATCCAGCTCTTTACTGGAACTGTAGCAGCTGGCACTAAATTGTTATAACATCTGTTTCTGCCGTTCATTTCACTCACCTTGGGATGGCAGCTTTTCATTCTGTTGCAGAGCCAGGTGCAGGAAGCAAGTCACAGAGAAATGAAGTCAGCTGAGGGTCTGTCTAGCTGTAGATCAAAGTACTTTTCAAAAAGAAGAAAGAACAGCCTGACTAGATCCCTTTACATAAATGACAGCAATCAGATACTTGCAAGTATTATCAGACTTGGATTAAAGATATAGGTCGATTTGCTTATTGTTCATTCGAAAATGTGTGTTGAGAAGATTCTGACACTGGGCAATAAAATGTTGCTTACCATTTCAAAGCCTAAACATGATGAAAGGTAGCAGTGAGGAAGTACAACTAAAAAGGGTGACTTTAAAAGTGCAAGACCACACACCAGCAGCTGGACAACTGGAACCAGCAGCACCACACTGACCTCTCTGCTTTCCTTCTGTAAAATAAATCCTCATACCCCCAATAGGCCACATAAAAAATTAAAAAAATAAGCTTTCCTCCAACAAGCCTGAGTTCAGTTCCCAAGCCATGGTGAGAGATAGCTAATGCTGACAACTGTCCTCTGACTTCTGCATATGCATCACGTTCTCATGCAACTAGACACATACCCACACAAAACATATAATTTTCGAAGTTTAAACATCTGGTTTCTTGCTAGTTGGATTAAAAAAAAAACACAAAGTGTAAAAATAAACATCTAAACGGCCATCCTATATTCCCAATGGGATGCCTGAAGCCAACACATTCACCTTTAGGCAAAAACAAAAGAGAGCTCTAGGAGACATGTGAGCAGGCAAAAGTATTTAGTCGTAGGTATAATTGCTCATCCCAGTAATTGGCTGAGAGCATGGCTCAGAGTGAATGATACAAAGAAGCCTGAAAAAAGCTATGAAAAAACATGGTATTTTATATGTCAAGAACCCAAGAAAGCAATCAGCATTGTGTTTTATAAAAAGAAGGAAGGCGTATGTTTGGTGGAGGCAAGGTATAGTGTAGGGGAAGGGGATGCCTCTGTGGGCCCAGGCTGGGGCATCCCTTTTCCCTGAGGGACCAGAAAGTATAGTATAGAGTTTATTCAGGGCATGGGGAGGGGAGTCAAGAGAGAGAAACAGAGAGAAGAGGCTGGTCTTGAGCATGTAGAGAGTGTGGGGAGAAATGGGGAGAGAGGGGGAGCAGGAACAAAAGGAGCGAGCAAGAGGGCAAGAGAGTGAGGAGGGGGCAAACAGCCCCCTTTATACTGAGTCAGCCACACCTGGCTGTTGTCAGGTAACTGTGAGAAGGAGTGTAAACAAAATGCCAACAGTCAGCAATTATAGTTTTTAGTGGTATCCTCCAAAGAGCGAATGTTAAAGGCCATGTTAAGGGGTGGTAGGATACGTAAATTAGACCTTCTGGAAGGTCCTTAGGTCACCGGACTAAGCTCTTCAAAGTGACTCTTGTTTCCTGGGTCTGAGCTCTAGCCGACTGCTTGCCCCTTGCCACTGTGATTACTAGCCTACACAAGTACATCAATAGTATCAGCTCCTCATAGCTCCTCACAATGCGAAAACAGAACAGCTTGAGCTGAGGCACTAGATGCCACGTCAGCTAAGACAAACACTATCCAAAACAAACCAAAACACAATCAGGAATAATACCATATAGAGAGGCAGACACTGATAATCCAGATTTAAACAATGGAATCATCTCTAAAATTTGGATAAAACTATTATTATTTTGTGACACAAATTATGATTATAGGAATGATAAGGATGATTAACAGGACAGATAGGGAAAGCCTTGATTTGTCTTTTTGCTTTTGTAATCCCTCAATATGGCAGTACCCACTATGATAAAAACTTTTCCAGAATATTGATAATTGAGATGAGAAAGCTTAAATCGAATCGTTTTGGAGATCTGGATATTCCCAGAACACATGGAAAAACAACATAGTAACATGTGGCTCTAATTCTACCACTTCAAATACAGCCAGATCTCCTGGGGCACATTGGCCAGCGAGCCTAGAAAGATGTGTGCCAGGCCAGTACTAGAACATGTCTCAAATGATTAGGTAGACAGCATTCATTTCTTGTGCATCCCAAACAATGCCCAAGACTTCCATACACTTTAAACTTCCATGGGTGCATAAACACACACACACACACACACACACTTTACACTCACAAACACAAAGTATAATTTTTAAAAAGCAAAATTTGAAGCAAAAACAAACAAAAAATTCAACAATTATAATGGAAAATGTAGTTAAGTCTCGATAGCTCCCTCTACTGTCCATTTCTGTAACTATCTTTTTAAAACTGAATGCCAGACTAAGCAGATTTATAAAAAGACTTGATGCAATACCTGACACTTTATTTGGAACTTGAAGCCTGGTCCTGCATCATTTATTCAGTTTTTTTTTTTTCCTGTATGTTACAGTACAAATAAAGAGTGGTTAGGTTCCTGAAGAGAACTTAAGCATTGACTGAATTATGTTTAACATTCAAATGTCACTTGTGCAAACAAATTTGGTCTTCTTAAGAAAAGTCACTTGCTGTAAGAAGGATCTGTGGGGTCTATATCTGGATATAGAGGAAAAGGGTAAAAACAAAAACAAAAAACAAGCAGTAGCCAGATTAGGAAAAACGAAAATTCTCAGAATAGCCAGGACTATCTTAGATCTTCAAGACGTATTCTCATTTAATTCACTTGTCAATTTTAAAGTTGTTTTCTATTCTACAATACACATCTGTCAGCAACTGAAAATCAGCCTTGATTATAGATGACTCTGAAGTGGGAACTAGAAAGTTCAGGCTTACACCACCACTGTGGTCACTAGGAGATAATTAGGACTGAGGCAAATTCTGTACATGACTGAAGGGTTGTCGTGTACTCAAAATTCTCAAGGCAAAACTGCCAATCTAGTATTCTTTAACCTCAGAGTATCAAATTATAGAAAACTGTTCCTTTTGTCAAATCTAGCTCCTGATATGACTCCTGCCCAGAAATACTTACCTATTTACTACTAAGCTCAGAAAAGGATTTTTATTCTTTTGATCTTTGTATAGCCATTTTGATTTTTCTTATCAAAAGAAAATCAAGACTTAAATAACATCTTTAGCAGGGCGGTGGTGGCGCACGACTTTAATCCCAGCACTTGGGAGGCAGAGACAGGCAGATTTCTGAGTTCGAGGCCAGCCTGGTCTACAGAGTAAGTTCCAGGACAGCCAGGGCTACACAGAGAAACCCTGTCTCGAATAAATTAATTAATTAATTAATTAATTAAAAATAACAAATAAAAAAATAACATCTTTATTACCCTCACAAACACTCTTCTCACTATATAAATCAGGACAGCAGGTATGCACCTGTAAGTCCCAGCTATTTTAAGAGGCTGAACCAGAAAGATCATTTGAGCTCAAGAAATCAAGGACAGTCTGTATAACACAATAAACCATTTCAAAACATGCAAATCCAAAGTAATTTTGCCTGCTAAACATATTAAATATCAAAATTATGGGTGGTAAGATGATCAAAAGCTGAAGGAAAATCCAGCAATAAAAGCTGACTCTGTAAATTCACTGTAATGAATATGCTCAGTGAAAGTGCACCTGATTTTGTGTAACAAGGTCAACAAGAGATAAATGTTCCTAGTGAGTGGGCCAGAGCGCCTGTGTATGTTAGAATACATAAAACAACACCAATAATAATAATTAATAATAATAATAATCCATCTACACTGAGGAGCATGAACACCAAGCAGTTCACCAATAGGCACTAAGAAGTGAATCTCTCCAAAGGAGCCCAGTGCCGAAGGGACCAGAAAAAGACTCTGAGCTGTTTCACTTGCTTTCTTTAACAAAAGATACTATAACAGATTAAATGCTGTAGACAAGCCAGAACATTCTACTGTTATAATCAGTGTTTTAATATTTATTCTAATTTCCAATACAATAAATGTCAGTACCTAATCCATGTGAAAACATCCTTCAGTTTCCTCAATGAGTGAGGAGGTCTTGAGATAGAACAACTTGAGCCAACTGCTAGATGCCAGCCAGCCTACTATTTAAGAATATTCAACTTTACATCACCATAAGATTATGTGGACACTACAAATTTGACATACTGATGCTATTAGCAAATTATCTGGCAAATCAATTAAGAGCAGAGTCTGAGACAGTTAACATGAACAGCAAAATTACACAGTAACCAGTGGAAGACTGTGATGAACTGGGCTAATATAACTGGTTAGACATTTATGTCTTTTGAAATCTTAATCATTGAAAATAACTTTTGTAGAAATCCTTTTCATTTTGATTGCTGTGTTATTCTTGTCAACTTAACTGCACCTGGAACTAATTAAAACCAAAATGGCTAGGCACACCTGTGAGTGAATATGTTAAGTCATTTTAAATGGGAAGATCCCCTTCTAACCCAGATCAGTCAAGGTGGGAAGATCTACCTTTAATGTGGCCCACACCTTCTGCTGACAACATATTTAAAGGACATTAAGGGAAGCTTTTGTTTGTTCTTTGCCTGCTTACTCTTGTTCTCACTAGCAAGCTTATTCCTTCACTGGCATTAAAACTACATCTTCAGGATTCTAGCTGAGACATACAGCTTTGTGGACTGAACAATTACTGGATTCTTGGACTTCCCATTGGTAAGACAGCCATTGTTAAGACTAGCCGGACCATATCCTGTAAGCCATTCTAACAAATTAGATTCTAACAAATTAGACAGACAGATAATAGATATAGCTCATGTATATATACATATGTCTTTATATTATATAAAATATATATTAATATATATATGCAGAGAAGGAAGCATCTTTGCATATATAAGTTCTGTTCTACTAGAGAACCCTAATACAATTGTCTAAAACAATCAGCATTGATCAAAATTAGTTTGTTTCTGTATTATTTATCCCATTTGTTTTTATTTCATGACCTTAAAAAAATAGTACCTGAAAAACAAAAGGGCCCTAAATAAAAAAAATAATAATAATTTAGCTGACAACTCAAGGCTACATAATTTCATGACACATATTTAACCACTAACTCCCTATTACTTGGCCAATTGGCAGAAGGAGATAGGTTGTTAGATCTGTTCTGAAAAAGGACAGAAAATGGTTTAATTTCTTAAGGCAGTCCCCCAAACCTGATATTCCAGTGGCATTAGACACCAGAACTGTTGCCAGATACATTTCTTCTCTCCAATTTTTCATATGAAAGATGTTATTCAACACGCCTGAAGTAAGTATGTAAGAACTAGCATGTTTGTACTTTCTAAGTGGCTTAAATAATTTTCAGGGGTTTTTTTTTGCATTTGAAGAGGCATAACAGTTTATGACTACACATGCACATGTGCAGTCACATGCAAAAGAAGTCAACTTACTCACTACAAAAAAATAAACTTCACAACGCTAATAAAATGTAAATAAGTTATTAAAATTTAACAACGGACAATGCTAAAAGAAACATGTTTGTTGAGAAATGAACTATAAAGAGTGATACATACAAACCTGAAACTTAAAAATATGCTTTAATTGTACTGGTTAACATCAGTTCATTACTTTCCTTTGCGTAAAGAATGTGCTGAGTTGATTTCCCTCATGTCTTTCCTCTGTAACCTCCTGTGTATCATCTAAGATTTCTCAGGGCAGTGAGAACGGAAATAATTAGTTGCAAACACTAAGTGTAAACTTCTCTAGTTTTACAATTTTCCTACAAGCTTTTACAATTTCAAGTCTACCTGGACAGCTAACCTTTATCAGGTATATCCAAATCAGGCAAACTACTTTATAAACAATTCTGTCATGCTTGTTCAATTTATACACTTAAACTTCTAATGGAAACAAACACAATGGGAGTAAAGAGCTTTAAAAAAAAAAGCCCAAATGACTACTGACAAGGATAAGGACAGAAAATGCTTTGAATATCTGCAAGGGATGACACAAGGACTCCTCCTGGATGCTCAAGTTCAGTATGAGATCACTACAAGGATCTTCAAACACACTTCCAATCCCTTCCAGCTTCCTGTAGTTTGCGGAGTAACAAGGAATATATAGGTTCTACAGACAAGTTATTCTGAATATCTCTAATCCATAGTTGCCCTCAGACTTAAGAATTAAGAATACGGGACACCAACTATAGAATCTCAGGTCAAAGCACTTCCCAGACAACATAAAGCCAATTAAGCCAATGAGTTTAAGTAAAAGCACGCTTATTGGACATAGTGTGTTTAATACTGCTATTCATACCTTTTATAATGAAGGTAACAATTTCATTTGCAAGCAGGTATTTTTCTTAGTACTAGAATAAGGTGACATTTCCCTATGAGTATACCAAATGCTTCATCCATCTAAAACTGCAAGATTCCTCTGGTGACAAATGTAACAGCACAGGCACATTTAATTTCAGCTTTGAAATGTGACTGGTCACAGGAGTCTATAGTTTGCCTACATATTTAAATGACAGCATAAAAGGGCATTTGTAGTAAGGCAAAGACATGTTTCTACTCTCCTTTCTGGGAGTTCTTCAGTTGTTTATGGGCTTCTCTTAACCATATGCTTCTATATTTACTCCATATTTACAAAAGTCTGTTTGACCTTTCTTTTAAAGTCAGCTCCAACAAGACAAATTACTAATACACTTTTCTTAGAGAAGCTATAGGTGACAGTTACTCAAAGCAGTGTTAAAACAACTGCCTTTAACTGTGCGTAAGCTCTCACTCTCAGACACCAACTCCTTCTCATCTTTCTTTATGTCTAGAAGCCTGACGACTCTGTACCTGGGACTGGAATGCTGGTGGGTTGGAGTCCATGCCCAAAGGATCTGGCCAGAAAGACCCACCCACTAAAAAGAAAATGTAGCAAACAGGATATAACAAAGCTTTGTAATACTATAGTGATTGTTCTCAGGTTCTCAATAAAGCAGCCAGAAAGTAGTCCATTTCGACTATAGCCTCTAAGCTGCACTCCTTCAGTAAAGATTGTCCTAAAATAACTTCTAAAGGTACAACAGACTCTAAATTCTTCATAAGTAGAAAAAGATAGTTAATATTTGAGGACTTAAAGTAAGCCCAAGAATAGAAACTCATGGTGGTATTAGCTCCTTTAACCATTTTGAAATGTTATTATCATTTTACTACTTATTCTCTTAAGGCACCAGAAAATATAAACTGAGTTGGGTAGTTACCACCTCCAAAGCTCATATTCTCGGCCATTATATTAAAAATCTTCTTAGAATGTTCAAAAAAAATTATCAAAGCAAGTTTATAAAGCAAAATAAGCCAGACATAGAAAAGTTTAAAAAAAATCTGTATGATCTCACATGACCTTAGAGCATAGGACAGTAGTTATTAGAACCTGGGAAGAGTGGGGAAGAGAGGTAGTCACTGGGAACACCATCCATTTCTACCTCCTCCTCCTTTCGTTCCATCTGAGCCTTCAGTCGACTAGGTGACTCCCACATTCAGGGTTAGTCCTGCCCATTATTGAATCTTCTCTGGAAAAGCCTTCTCTCATAGAAAAACCCCAGAGGTGTGCTTCTCAGTTCAAGCAAGCTGTCATTCAGCTACCATGTCCTTGTCTCAGAAGACAGGAGAAAGCTTAGGTCAGCAGTAGAGTACTTAAAAAGAATATGCCAGACTCTACATGTAACCTCAGGTACAGCAAATCTGACAAATGCCACCTTAGACAGGTGCTAAGTGTAGCATCAACAGTCATGTTATTGAATGCATCCATGATATGTAACAGAAAAAAAGACTAGGTGTAGTCATCCTCCCTAAAGCTTATAACCCAAATAAATGAGAATTACCAGACAGATTCCAAAAGAGGAACATTCTACACACTGTCATCATCATCATCAAACAGAAGCCCAAGAAATCATTTCAACCAAGGAGACATGAAGGCTAGAAGTGCCATGGTATTCTTGATGAGATCCCAACAAAAGGGACATGAGATTAAAAACTAAAAAACTAATATATACAGTTTACCAATAAACAATCCATACACATTAATTTCTAGGCTATCAGGAATAGTGGGAGATGGGTACAAAATAGGTAAGACTACTGGCTACTCTCTTTCCAGTCTTTCTGTAAAACTGATTAATTTCTACGTTATCAAGAATTATGAGAGATGATGGGTAAAATGCAGGTAAGAACTTTGGCTACTGACTTTCCAAATTTTCTATAAACAGTTCTAATCTGGTTTATAAATAATAAAACGATATTGTGAAATGGAAGAAGAAAAAAAATTGGATGTCTCTGGGACACATGTTCAATACTTTGAATACAACACACA
Source organism: Grammomys surdaster (assembly GCF_004785775.1). NCBI lineage: Eukaryota > Metazoa > Chordata > Mammalia > Rodentia > Muridae > Grammomys > Grammomys surdaster. The sequence continues at coordinate 1,996,170 of NW_021604564.1, read as the reverse complement.
AATCATATGGGTGGCCAAACTATTGTTTTCAAAGGGATAATGTTTGACACTGTTAGACTTCCTATAGCCTATAGTACTAAGCATCTAATTTAGCCATGTTACAGAATCTCAGAAATGGACTGTGTTAACTGTGTTCTATTTGCTGGCTAACGACAGAGAGACTGGCTCAGTTCCACCCCATCAGTTGGACGTAATTCAAGTGTCTCACTTCTACAGCCCTAGATGAAGTTCTATCTTGTGTCTCTGTACAGTACGTTAACATCACAGTTTAATATATGGAATCTTCAAACGCATGTTCTGTGGAGGACGAAGTAAGATGGCACTAACAAGTTCTCATGAAAATAGTTTTTCACTAACATTCAGCTCCAATATTACATAGGTAACTAAAATTACATGTATTCTGGTTTTGGTACACTACTTACGAATAAGCTGTACTTAACTTACCACCACTATAAATAGGTACACAAGAATTCTGTTTGTCATTTTAGCAGGGACAAAAATCTACTACACTCCTGAGATTATGTACTAGGAATAGTAAGTACTATACAAGTAGAAAGTAAAGATAACTACCTTGAACCACTAACTTCTAACTGTAAGTATACCTTAGTTCCTAGAATAGAATCACCAAATCCAACACTAAGACGCAAGATCAGTGAAGAGTAATTAAGTTCCAACTATAGGTGAATAATGATTGTCCTCAATTTTATGTACACTGATGAAATACATTCTCTTGGAGAGATCACCAAATAGCCACTCCTGATACTACAGCAGCTACTGGGGGCATCTCACACAGCAGTGATTTCTGTATACAAACAACTAGTTTTGAAAACACAAAACTTAATTTTTAGTTTTCTCATCTGAACAAATGCTTTACAGAGAGCTGTTAATGATCAACATACTATCCAGAATTACCATGATCCTATCACATAACTCCATTAATTCTAAAGGATAATGTAAAATCCATTAGAAAAGCACTCCTTGGAGCCAAATGATAGGTTCTTAGACAGCTGGCACCAATACAATTAAAAGGGCCTTCTCTATCTTAAGTATTGAGAACATGTAAGTAAACAGGCTGATTAGACCTAGGGATCCTATCCTCCCTGCCTTTAATTCACTTAATTTAAATGGCTGACCAAAATGAGGAACTTACATGCATTTGTCAGTCAGGAAAAGAGTAATAGACAAAAGGCAGCATATATTTATAAAGATAGCTAAAAAGGAAAGAACACAAATTAGAGTGAACAATTTTTATTGAAACCCTCAAAGATTAAAGAGGACCAAATGATGAGTTTGGTACCATAACAAAAAAAAAAAAAAAAAAAAAATCTCACCTACTGTACCATCATTCACAGGAATGAACAAACCTAAACACGACAAAATTTAAATTCTCATGTAACTGCTACACGTGAATGTAAATGAACTAATAATTTCATCATACCCTTCCTTTAATTATAGGAAAAAGGGAATTTACATGGCATAACAAAAAATACACAAAATTTAATGAAAACACAATTCTCTTAAAATCTCACAAACTTATTTTAAAGGATGCAGAACGCACTTGAAATGATTGAATGACTTAAGCTGATTAAGGTTTTTTTTTTTTTTCTTTTTTACTGCAAACTGTTTCAACATCAGCTTAACCCCACATGCATGGTAGTCAAAAATAACACAGCTTTTCAATTAGAAAGGTCACAGGTTAAAATGAGGAATTAAGCACTAAACGGTTGAGTTTTTGTTGATTTTTTAAAGGAAGTTTCAAGTACCAATATGTATAGTGAAAGAATACTAATTTTGGTTACTTTCCCCCTTACTGTTAAATATACGAACTATAATACCATTAAAAATAAAATACCCACATAAAATAATTTTAGTAAGAATCATTCAAATGACAAATTGGAAAAACACTAAGCAAGAAATCACAGGACCAATAATGTCTTAATTTAATATTATTCAAACATTTTATTATATATATACTCTTGTAGAGCTCAGAGTCTCTCCCTTTTGGTCCCCGCAGTTAAGAAACATTCTGTTGGTTGTACTTTAGAGACAACCTGTAATGATTTCATTTAATGGAAAATAATCTTACAATATACTGACTGACCAAGAAGGAAGAGAAAGTTGGTGCTTTGGGGAATACTTAAAGTGAGAAAAACACAAAAATTACCAAGTGGAAGCTTTTGTCCAAAGGAATGCTGCACCCATTTCACATAAGATTAGAAATTCAGGTTAAAGGCACTGGGATGTTCTCCTCACTACAAATAGACTCTCAGCTGAGATTCACTGGCCCTGTCTGAGTCTACTGCAATCAGCCTGCTCATTGGGTATTTCGATGGCATTTCTTACATAAAACCTAATGTAAATTAAACAAGACTGAATTAGTTTATAATGTATCTAGTTTTATAAAAATATCCAGAGTTGCTAATAAAGCACCAAGAAAAAGAGAACCTCAGGGGGAGAACTCAGCTCCTTCCTACAAGGTCACCCTTTTACAGTTTTCTCTAGTAGGAGCTCCAGAATGACATGTGTCATCTTTAAATGTCCTACTTATACAATCTTAAGGATATAGAACATTGCTGTGCTGACTATACCCAAATGCCAACTTTCATTATAAATACTTAAGAGACATATTACAAGATTTCATGGCTTAGTCTCAAAAAGGTAAAATAGGTGCAATTTTCCTTTAAGAAAGTTTTCATTCTGTAATATACCATTAATATTTTTGTGTTCCCTTCAGTAAACACTGACATAACTACACTGGGACTAACAAGTAACTGTGAAGTAGCTATGGTCATCTACAAATACTGTACATTTTAATAAAAAAAAATACAGTATTTGTACATTCTAAAACATTGTATAAAAATTATATAAATCAAAGTTTCAGAGAAATATCTATCGGTCACGAGGCTTTCAAATTGAAGTGAGCAAAGACAAGAGCAAATGAAAATATCTCTAAGTACGATGTAAACATAAATGAACTAATGCAGATCAAAAAGACATTCAAACCTACTGTATTGCTATTTTCACCCTCAACATATCATTCTACATAGCTTTCTCCTTTCAAAACAGTAATATAAGGGGCAGGACATTATTTTCATAACCTTATGCCATCAAATCAAATACAGATGCACAACACATTCAATTATACAAAATCAATTTGTTTCAAGATACAAAATTAATGTTGATATGTAATTAATGAAAAAAATAGGATGTTAAAAAGATTACTATAAGAATACCCAGATATATACTGTATTCCCACGTATATAGATCTCATCAATAAAACATCAACACATTCACTTAGATACTGATTTAATTCATGGATCAAGGCCGTATTTTCAAAGTATTTTAAGGATGCCAGTACACTGCAAAAGCTGGAGAAGAGTAGAGAAATAGTATATGCTAACTGAACAAGAACTATATTTATCTAGTGAATACCTAGAGTAATAAATTTTTACTTCATGATAGCAATCAGGCTCGCAAACACCCAGAAATAGAATTTAAGGGTTTTAAGTGTAGTTATAAAGGTCATAAAAAGTCTGAATAGACTGAGGTACATTTACTCAAAATGTTGAGATTCGTTAAGTGGTAGAAACAAAATAATCCCTCAAACCAACGCACAGTCTCAGTGTACATATAATTGGAAAGGAAGGAGGTGTGGTAAAGTGTACCAGGCTGCATATCAATATTTTGTTACATCAAATGGTTTGAAGACAAGGGAAATGTTCTAATATATAATTTTAGATTATGTATTGTTTGGCTAAAATAGAGCATAAGGTTGCTTTGCCATATTAAAAGTTTGCTACAATAATTTTTCACATAAACATTCAGACTTGAACTCCAGGACTAAATATGGCATGATTATTTTGCTTTTAATCTGTCAAATAGCTAAAAATCGACAATTTAAAAACTACAACAATGAAAAGATTGAAGCAGTGAGACTCTTACATCATTGAACCACTTCTAATGGATAACTGTTAGTACTTAACAAATTCAAAGAGTTAATGAATTCTTGCAATTCATTCAGTCTTCTGTGCCTTAGCTAGGATGCATAATTACAAAAGACAGCAGGTACTGGTAAAAGCTTCAGGACACAAAGTGCTTGATGAAGTTACAGTTCTCAAGTGTGTTTGGTGAGAGAATAAGGGCAGATGCGCTGATGAAAACCATTACAAGAAGAATCAATTTCATGTTAAAGAGTTCAAAGATGTCACCTTAAGCAGAAAACAAAAAACTGTAATAACGTCTTCTTTGACTTATTAGGCATTTCCAGAGTCTACATCATTAGTGTTGTCATTTTAATAGGACATCTCCACATGGTGGTTATTGCTTGTTTCTATTTCTCTCCTGAAAGAAAAATATAACAAAATACAATCACTATGAGATGACTTTAACTATAGGTACATACAATGTAAATCATCTCTAGATACAGCACTTCAATATATATTTTTATATATATATATATATGTGAGAATATATATAATATATATTTTATATTTATATTTTAAATATATATTTTTAAATATATATATATTTATATATATACACACACATATATGTATATATCACAGTGAGATGATCACTATAAACATCTTAAATAAATAACTCCAAAGACAAAGGGCTATTTCAAGATAGTTTATATCCCCTTTATATCCTTATTTTACTACATGCTTTAAGATGAGAACATTATGCTTTTTTTTTTTTTGAGTCCTTCCAGTGATGTTTGGATGTGTGGTATACCAAATTAAAGGCCATTAACTGGCTACAATGGAGACTTAAGTTGAATTAAATTAAAAGTACATTAAATTAGGAGCTCGGTATTAATTTTGAAATGACTTTGATTTAAAAAGTCTTCTCCTTATGCTCACATTCAGTATATTCTAACTTATCACATCAAGAGTAAAGGAGGTCTAAGACTGTTTCTCAAGGAGTTGTTAGCTATATTAGGGGAAGAAGAGAAAGAGGGAACAGGGAGAGAGGAGAAGTTAGAGGGTAAACTACTTAAGACTACATTAGACAGAAATGTATGACAGGTAATCAGTTACAACAATTAGGATAACTTATTATTTTTAAAAATTAGATGTTTCAGTTTGAACTATAATCAACTTTTACAGAATCACTAAAATACACAGATTATATACTTAGTGCATCTCTCTTTATAAACAGCATTACTTTCAATTCAAGGGACAGAAAAGGAGATAGCAAGGAAAACTATAGAAGAAAAAAAGAAAACTCATTTAGTCTAAGAGAAAAGAAGAATAAAAGCTCTTAGAAAATAAGTGTAAAAATAAGTTATTTACATTTTTATAACATGAGTCAATATAAAGGTACACTGATCCAGAAAAATAAAAACTGTAAGAATTCTTTAAATCTCACATTACATATTTATGAGAAATAAATCCAAAATACAAGTACAAAGAAAAGTTAAAATAACACAAACACAACACAAAATAAATGATGTCAGACAAAGGTCAACAGTCAGAGATGAAAGCTATTGCTATGGACAGAAGTGGTCATTTAAAAGATGTTAAGTGGTACACACAAGTTTTTAAAAGTAGTTTTATACTAGACTGACTTACAAGAAATAGCTAACATTTATAATAGGAGAATGTAGCATGTTTTTCTTAGTAAAACAGATAAGCGCATCAAACAAATATAAAAATCAGAGAAAACTGAGATTAGGTATATGATCATACAGCAACCCAGAATGCCACATGATGACTGTCCAGCTGAGAGGAAAAGGAGGAGAGGGAGAGGGAGGGGGAGGGGGAGGGGGAGGGAGAGGGAGAAGTGTTATACAGGATCAAAAAAAGTGTCTCTCCCAAAAACAGTGCAGAGAATAAAGAAAAACACCTGACATCAACTTCTGGCGTCCACATGCATAGGCAAGTGAATACACACACACACATACAACTAATGCATGAATTTGGCAGAATGAGTGGCTAAGAAACATAAGCTAACAGTAAGCAATTAAAAACAAACTGAACATTTAAATTCCATTTACAAAGACACACAAAAATACTTACAAATGAATTAACAAGACAATGAAAACTAAACAGTTTCCTAATAGGACACAGATACTGTGTTCTCTACAAAGTAAAGATGTATTTGGCAGCTACTGGTAACCTTTCATTCAATATTTACCTGATGAACAAATATGGCAAATACATGTTTAAGAATTAAGAACATCAAACATTCAAGAGTAAGGTGAAGTGAGTTGACTTGAATATGCTATGTCTGTTAGTAGAATTCTCAAAAACTATCAACAAACAAACGTTCAAAAGTGTAAGAGAGTGGAAGCTTCCCTTAGTAAACTGAAAATTTCCTGCCAGGACCCAGTAAGTCAATTTCAATTAGAAATTATAGAACACTACAGCAAGTTAGTAAAATCTGGTGGAATCTTTTCCTATGAGCATCTAGGAATACTTATGTACATAACCATCTATAATACTTATTATACATTACAATATATACAGATTTTTATATAGCATAAACATATATTAACATATAATATTGTTATAGACATTAAATGGGAATTTTACTTATATTAGTAAAATGGAAAAACAGTAAAATGAAAGAACATTAAAGTATTATTTTATAAATATTGTAGCCATTGTGTGTAGCCTCTCTAATGTTGGGATTGCACTCCACACCTAGTTCTTTCATCTATTAGGAAGGCTACAGCTAGAAACCAGAGGATACAAGGCCAGTCTGGGCTACAAAACAGGTCTGAAGCTGGCATGAGCTTCACTGTTAAGTCTCAAAAGTAAACACACACACACACACACACACACACATATACAAACACACACAAAAATGGCTAAAATATTTCTAAAATGATCCTTTAATACACTTTAATATAGCAAAATCTAATTCCTATGCTTAGATGCTTAAATTATTTAATGAAATTCTCTTAGTCTGTTCTTTCTTAGTGTCTAATAAACCACAGCTTGCTCAAGGATGTCTGCTGAATAAAGATTTTTACAAATGTATCAACAGATTTTTCAAACTTTATTCAAATTCTATACTATTCTTCCCAAATTTCACCTACTGTAGACTACTTCAGCACCTTTTCTATGCATTAAACATCTCTTGCCATATCACCCAAAATCTAAGAAACTCACCTTGACTTTATACTTTCAAACAAAAAATGTTATTCACATATTTATTTTACAAATATTGGTGTTTTATTTGCATGCGGTCTGTGCACATGGGTATCTGACACCCACAGAAGCCAGAAGACATTGGACATCTTGGAACTGGAGTTGTAGATGGTTATGAGCCACCATGCAGGTGCTGGGAATCTGAGTCCTCTGAAAGACCAGCCAGTGTTCTTATCCAACGAAACATCTTTAGTCCCAAATATAAATATTTATATTAAGAATTTAATATCTTTTCAGGTTCCAAATCAAAATTAGTATCTAATAATTACTTTTAAAATAATCAGGAAAATCATATATCAAATTAGGCACCATAATTTGATTTAACCATATGGTTCATTTGTGAAAAAGATTAAATGTAATTATGACAAGTAGCTTTAGAAACGGCTTTCAGTGTTCTGTATTAAAGAGTTTGTGAAATCAATTTCTCCCTTAAACGTGGACCAGACCCAATGAATACTTCCTTTTAGTCAACAGAACAAGGAAACAGAAATAGGATGTCACTTCTGTAAATAAGCTGCAGAAGCTTTAATCCTACCTAGATATATACTGCTTATTTATGTTTCTACTGTCTACCTAACTGCTACCCTTTGGTTTGGTTTGGTGTTTCTTTTGTTTTTTTTTTTTTTTCTTCTTTTTTGAAACCAGGTCTTGTGTATGCCAGACTGGTCTCAAAACACTAGATAGTCAAGGACAACCTTAATTTCCTGATTCTCCTACCTTTGCCTTATTGGCTGCCTCCTGAATACTGAGATTACAGGCCTATTACTAACTACCAAGCATTGTTTTATGAAGTGTTCCTGAATGCTGGACTGGCATTCTACCAGTAAAACTGCTTCTTTAGCCTAGAAACAAGTAGCTTATGTTCATAAGGAAACAAGCCCTCAGTCCAGCATGCCTTAAACTAAATTATACCAAAAATGACATGATTCTGAAAGCAAATCTCTCAGTCTTCAGATGATACTCTAGGCTCAGCATAGACTGCCACTTTGTAAGAGATTTTAAAACTAAAAATCCAGCCAACTCTGCCCTGATTTCTAAGAAAAAAATCTGCAAGATGTGTCAGTCACTGATTTTTATGCTATTTGGTAACCAGAGATAACACAGTAAGTACTGTGATCCATCAGCAGCAAGATTTGGTGCATGTAATAGCATAAATTCAGAACTGAAAAGGAAAAGAAACTGCAGGCCTTTACCTAACTATCAGTATTCATTTCTGAGCTAACATAGACAGAAAATATTCCTCCAGATGGGGAATTAAAAAAAAAAAGTACTACCCTAAAGCCAAGAAATTTGGTCTAGTACCAAGTCAATTTACCCTGAGGAATCAATCATACATAATTTCCTTTACATGAAATATTTTCTGGGCCAGGCAGTGGTTCCAACACTTGGGGGACAAAGGCAGGTAAATATCTTGAGTTTCAGGCCAGCCTGGTCTACAGATTGAGTTCTAGGGTAACTAGGGCTACATAAAGAATTCCTATGTCAAAGGAAGTACAAACAAAGGAATGAACGAACAAACGAACAAATGAACAAAAGAAAGAAGAGCAAAAGAAAGAGGGCATAAGGAAGAGGAGGGAGGGTCGGTGGGAGGGAAAATGAAATTTTTTTTCTTTGGTTAAGTTAGAAAATGTATTATCTTATGTTTATAAAACTGAAAAGGATGACGGCACATTCCAATAACCCAACAGTGGAAGGCAGAGGCAGAATTACAAAGTAATTAGCAACTTCAGAGTGAACCAGTGCCTTAAAAAAACAAATAAACCCCACAATCCCTATGGTCCTCAATTTGCTGAGATAAACAATACACTTATTAATTGAAATCCTCTTCAGTTTAAAGATATGTATTCACAATTAAAGTAGGAAGGAAATATCTTTCCCAAGATCTATGACTAATCTGATGAACTAGAGATAGAGAGGTCATTCATTTCCCAAAAGCTCCCTTTAATGGAGCACTAGAATATAACAACCACCACAAGCTGAAGGGAGGAGAAAAGAAGACAAAAGAGAAAGGGGGGGGAGGGGAGAGAGAGAGAAAGATTAAAAAATGTCACAAAATGTTAAAAGATACTCTATCACAGCAACAAAAAGCAAAAATAGGCCAGCTATTAAGACTAAAACCTGGGGCTGGAAAGATGGTTCAGTGGTTAACAGCAGCTCTCCTAAAGGACCTGGGTTCAAATTCCTAGCACCTACATGTTGTTTCTCAAACCATCTGGAATTCCAGTCCCAGGGGATTTGATCCACCTTCTGGCCTCCACAGGAACTGAACACATTTGCACAGACATACACAAAGGCCAAACACTAGCACACATAAAAATATAAAGGTGAAATTAAAAAATACTAAAATTGTATACCAAATTGTTTGCTGATGTATTTAGTTGGATTTATAAGAGTAAGATTATAAAGGATATAAAACAGATGACTCATTCAACACTATGACAGAAGAATTTCTAATAAAAAGATACTCTAATTTCTAAATAGTCTATTACTAGGTGAGCAACTAAAACTAATACTAGACAAATACACTCAGGTCTTTAGTTTCTTCTCATTTTCAAGGACTATACGAGCTTCATCAAAGGACAGTGCATACAAATAATTCGTCTGGAAGCAAGTTAAGATAATAAAGATCCTGGGCTTGAGTAGAATTCAAGACAGGGAAAAAAAATCTCCTCTCCTCTCACATTTCCATTTTAAATTCCTCTGCTGTGTTGCCATTTTAACTTTGTTACTACTAAAATTCTTGATTCATCAATTGGACACTATAAATTCCTACTACATTTTATGATATGTTTATCAAAATTAGTATATCTCAGGACTTTAAATAATATGCCTAAGGCACTGTTCCTTAAATTACCATAAAATTTAACAATAAACTGTTACCTTCAGAAATATAAAAATGTGCATGTGTCTCCCACTATATCTCCTAATGATCTAGCTAGGACTGAACTTTTATAACTTACAATTTGCACAAATGGAGAAATCAACAGGCAGCACTGATTATAAACACTGAACAACTAGTAAATAGAGATCAGAGCAATAAGGAAGAAAACTTCCAAGATATTAACATTTCACAAGAGATTCTTTAGGGCAGTGGTTCTCAATCTGCGAGTCACCACCACTTTGGGTAGGGGGTCATATATCAGATATCCTGCCTATCAGATATTTGCATTACAAGTCATAATAGTAGCACGGTTACAGTAGCAAGAAAAATAATTTTATAGTTGGGTAAGCACATGAGAAACTATACTGATGGGCTACAGCATTAGGAAGGTTGGGGTGGACAGTTTTAGAACAGTTACATATTTGGCAGTATCTACTAAAACCTATGTGACAGTCATTTCTCAAGATATAAGAAATGAGTATAGAGAAAACTCTCCTGTTCTCAATCAGTTAATACACCTGTGTCAACAAAGATTATCCACAGTTTTGTTTTTCCTCCCATATTCCTCCCTCTGCCAAGACCTTCTCAATCAAGTGCTCATTGTGTTTGTTAGGCTTTTTCTCCTTCTGCTCTTGAGTAGCAAACCCATAACTGAAAATGTGTTCAGAGTCCCTCGGTGTGTAGGGAAGGAGGAAGAGTAGGGAGATATTTATTCCTGTATTACCAATAGCTACCAGGATTTATCAGCATTTCTTCAACTTTTTTCCTTCCATTGAAATGCCTCTTTCACCCTTTCTTAAAAAAATAGAAAAAACAAAACAAAAAACAAAAACAAAGAAACAACAGCAACAACAAAAAAAGAAGTATGCAGGCTGAGTTCTCCGAAGCCTCAATCCCACTTTTCCTATCTAGGGCCGGAGAGGAAACATTCCTGATGACCCTGCTTACCCAGCCTTGGTAGTGTCTTTTGCTTCAGAAGTTTTAAAGATTTTCTCCTTTCATTTCTGTTCTTTTTTATTTTAAACTAACCTGATAATGATTTGGTAGGCCCATTCCTTCTGAAAACATGTGATCCTGAACTGGTTCCTATAATTATCCTTCCCATTGATTTTTTTTTTCCTGGTGCTTAAAACTCAGACTACTTCTCTTTCCACTACATCTTTTTCCTTTTATATTTTCATGTCCATTACTCTGCATTTGGTTAGCTTCTTCAATTTGAACTTCTAAAATTTCAACAAGATCTAACACAAGAGAGAGAAAGTATATTCCCACTAATCTGCTTGCTCACACTTTTTAATCTGATAATCATGCTTTAATTTTTCAATAATGTTTTAGTATTCTGCTCCAATTATGTAGGAATGGGAATCCTTCCTACTAGACAAACTGTTAATATTTTGTTTTATATGTGTGTGGTATGGACATACGTATGCATGTATGTATCTATGTATGTATATATGTATGTGTACACTTGTATGCTTCTGAAGGGTCTCTCTACATAGTGCCAGATATACTGGAACTCACTGTGTATGTAGACCAGACTTATCCCAAACCCAGGTACCAACTACCTTTGCCTATTGAGTGCTGGGATTAAAAGCATGAACCACTACGTGAGGCTTCTGTTTTATATGTTAAACTATCTTTTGACCCCTGAATTATCCTATTCATTTTTAATCTTGATCATTTCATTAAACTTCATTTTACTCAAATACAATGAAAACTGTCTGTTCAAATCTAAGAATGTCCAAGATAGTACCTACACAAATACTGACTGTCATAGATTTCTCTTGCAACTTCAAATTTACTTGAAACTTCTCATTTTAAAATAAGAGGTCCCTTATAATATTCTAAACTTTATATGGCAGATAGGACATTCAAAGTTGGCTCCTCCACAGGAATCTTGTTGCCTGGAAAGGCAAGCTGGAGAACTCCTATTGCCAGGAATGGGGAAAACTCAGTAAATAAAAAAAAATTAAATTAAATTAAAAAAAAATCCAGCAATGTCAAGAAGATGAACATAAAAGATTTTTCTATTACAAAGGGTTCAAAATTTTAAAGCAAAGTCTGGGTACAGTGGAGTACAATTGTAATCCCAGTTTTTGCAAAGCAATACCTGGCACCATTACCAGGGCCAAGAACGTGTTCCTAGATGGTCCTGGGCCCTAGGGAAGAACTCACAATTAGTATTCTGCTTAACAGACATAGTATTAAACTGACTAATACATCCAACAAAACTTTTTTATGTATGATGACTAAAAAAATATATTCACTTTTAATCTAGAAGGGCTTTAAGAAAATGCATTACTAAATTATTCTTTCTAAAACACTGGTAAGTGAATTCAAAAGAAAGATGCAAATATAGGAAATGATGAAATAATATAAATGTAAAAATTAAAGTTTCTTTCACTGTTGTAAAAAAATTCAAAGTTTCTCTTACTGTTGTATACATTGCTAAATGTAGGTATAGCACATCTGTCATAAAGATTCGTAAAGAAAAAATATACTAAAATACTAAATAAAACTAGAACTAAATTTTCAGACTACATAGGAAACAGACGTAAAAATATATTGGTGGTAGAAAAAAGAAAAAGCTTCTAAGTATTTCTTGCCCCTATCTTTTCTCCTAGAAAATCTTACTCCACTTCCACAGACTCAGCTATGGAAGAACGAAAAGCCCCAGATCCGGCTCTCCTGCCTGTCAACCGTCTCAATCAAGGAGCTCCCTACCTGTATTTCTCAAAAACCTTAAACATATCCCAAAACATCTTTCCCTGCACCACACCATCCAAGTTCCAAAACATTATCCTGATCCATTGTCTTATAACAATTACAATCTGACTATTTAACTGCTAAGCTAAAAAGACTCACTGGCAACTTCTGATCCTCCTATTTTCCTCACTTAACACCTTTAACTATGAGAGAACTCTAATTACATTTAATAATTCATTTCAGCAAGTCTTCTGAGGTCCGAACACCAGTCTACATCACTCCAAAGCAGTTTCTGATAGTCCAGGATAGCAAAAGACTAGCACCAGAATTACCTAGGGTGCTGGTTAGAAATGTAGCTAAAGTCCTTTACTAAATACATACATAAAGAGGTGTGTTTTACAAACATCCCAGTTCTTCTGAACCCTAAGGTTTAGAAACTAATTACCTTAGTTCAACAGAATTCACCACAGTACTCAATTTTAACTGAAGCAGTTTCTTCTGCTGCACATATATAAGAAGTCATACAATATCTGAGTTCATAAAAAGAAATAAATCACTGCTATTTTTCATGAAGACAGAAGTGTGTACCTTAAGATTAATTTTCCCACAAGTACTTCCATAGTAGATGTTATTTACTCTTGACTGTTTTCAAAAGAAACAAGTTTAATGAGTATGAAAAACCCTATACATTTCCTACTCTCCCCATTCTCTTTATATCAGCTCTCCAAAATGAAATTGCAGTTCTGAAGAGATTAACTCAAGCCAGCCTTATCTAGAGTCCAAATTCCAATCTTATGCAAAGATATGTAAATTCAGGAAGTTTCTCCAAGTCTCACAGAAGGCACTTTAATGTGAGACAATCAAATGCTACAGATCTAATTCTAAAAAGGCCATGCCCTACCAAATCTAATGTCCTTTCCAAATTTCAAATTCTTGATCTATTTTGTTAACCTGCTATAGTCCTATAAATTATATACTATAGTTTTATAAAACACACACACACACACACGCGCACACACACACACACACACACACACACACACTCAGACCACCTTTCTCATAGAACAAAAGCAATAGCAAACATCTGAAAATAGTGCTTCAAACTTTTAAAGTGTATTTTTTCATCAAGCTAACATTTAAGATCAGTAACTAGAGGCTAGAGAAAAGTAGACTAGAGTTCGGTTTCCTGAACTGTTGACTCCTTTCAGAATAAAGTTCATAGACTATTATGAGGTTTAAAGGTATACCATTCCACATACTCTACCCATAAGGAAGGTTTTTCACACAAAAATTACTGGATTCTTTCTTACCCTCCGCATGGCTTCCTCTTCCTCTTGACGCTTTTCATAATGTGCAAAGTCATCAAAAATTGAGGTGGTATGCTTGAAAGTAGCGATTATTTTAAGCACTTGCTTTGCTTTTTCTAGGGGTACTTCTTGAGTGTCCCTTGAATTGGTTACTGGTTTGTTGTCATTATTTTCTAAGCGAATATGTCGTAATTGGTTATTGGGAACATCTTTGACAAAGATCCATTTAACTTCAAATTTGCCCTTCCACTTATCCTGAGACCAGACACCAGCATAAGCATTATAGTCTACAACAGACTTCATTTCAGCCACTCCACAAAAATGTCCACTGCCGTTCACACTGAAGAGCAAATAGAGTGGGCCTTTCCCATTCAGAGAACGGTAAGCTGCATCCAAACGCTTATTACCATGCTCAGTACTACACCAGATTGAGTACTTGATGGAACGATGTATATCATCTTCAGAATAGCTCTTAATTATAAACACACGTCCATTCTTCAGGTTCCAATCAAAGTCTTTGGGATTATAATTGTTTATGGCCTTTAGTTTTTCCAGCACTGGATGCACTTCTACACTAGAGGGTGAAGCACTAACAGGTACAACACCTAAACCAAAGTTTTCACTGCCTGTTCCATTGTTCTGATTGAAGCTGGTTCCCCTATTCCGAGGAGCTACCCACCGATTCTGCAACTGTGGCTGTTGAGACTGCACTTGGTGAGGCTGGGCCTGTGGCTGAGGTCCTTGTTGCTGCTGTGGTTGTGGTGGCTGAGGCTGCTGTTGAGGCAGTTGGCTTTGCACCAATGGTGGTGGTTGAATTAATGGCTGAGGCTGCTGGATTATAGTTTGAGGAGGCAGAACTTGTTGGGTTGGTGGAGCCTTTACCACTGACCCCTTTTCATCCCAAGTTCCAATATTCATGTTGTGTTTTATAGGAGGTGGTGGCACAGCAGAACCCCCAATTCCCACATTGCCCTTGGGTTTAAGTTTCGGTTGAGGTTTTGCAGGCTTTCTGGCAATAGCAGCCCAAGAAGTTGGTTTAGGTGCTGCACTGCTAACAGGGGGCACGTTATTGGTTGCAATGCTAGTCATACCACTGCTGCTCAAGGCTGTACCTACAGTTTTTGTCACCGCAGCTGTCAGGTCACCACCAATTTTCAGTCCAGTCATGCCTTGCTCAATACTACTAATGCCAGGCACCTTATTCAAAGTATCATTGCCAAATCCGGCCTGTCCATCAGTAATAGCTCTCCCAAGAGAACTAGGTGGATAGCCGTAACTGCTACTATAAGCAGAATTTTGTGTTGATTGTCCCTGAGATCCACTTGTTCCCCATGTAGAGAAATCAGCATTACCAGGAAAAAAGTTAAATCCATGTTGACCAAGAAATGGAGGGGTATTTCCTAATGCCCCTGGTTGACTAAAAACACCATCTGGTATATAATGATGTTCTCCATTACTCATTTGTCCATATGTTGTCAGATATGGCATCGGCTGATCTCCAGCCGTGGACCATGCTGCTTCCCCAAGAGAATATGGAAATCCAATGGATGGAGCATAGTAACTAGGCATATATGGATCTGACATTGGTGGGTAGCTGTTATTCTGAAAAACAGAAGACCACAATCAGTAGTGAAATGCTCTCTTAAAGGGAGAAGAAAAAAAGGTTATCTAAAAGACTGAAAGCACTGTTAAGTGACTGAGAAAGATATGTGCCTGTCCTACATAAAATTAAAACTTCAAATCAATGTTATACGCAGAAATATTTACCAATGAGTCCCATCACCCCATAGTCAGTCTTGCTGCACGGCTGGACTCATATTCACTCTACAGTAGACTGGCCTCAATCTCACAATCCCCCTGTTTCTGCCGAAATGTTAGGATTATAAACACTGACACCATGTCAGACTATGGCTGAGAAACTTTAAAATATTATAAATTACAGCATTTTTAAGCAGAAAGTATAGAAGTAAAATGAAGATTGTGTTTCTGTCCCAATTTTAAAATACTGAAATTTCTACCAAGTGCTAATAAGCTTTACAGGCACAAAATTTTAATTACATACAAACAAATCTGGAATATGTCAAATAGAGGAATTAAAAGTCCAGTTTTTATGATGGAATTGATTCAGCCACTTAAATTTTGTACTTTAAGATAAAAAATATACAATTGTTATATTCTGAGGAAAAAAATCAGAATTATGTTTATACAATGCAATAACTGTTTTGCCCTCTTATATTTTCAAAATACAATAAAATACATTATCTTATTGCTGTTCCCAGAAGTCACAGATTTAAAATGAAAAACACCCACTACCACTCAGGGAGACCCTCAAAACAATATAAGCTATTGCTAGAGAGCTCTTTGGTTGCCCACTGGAAGCAGATGCTAAAATCCCCCTACTGGAGATACATTTTTGGTTGTAATACACAAAGAAATCAAGAGAGAAATAGAACTTTCCTCTCTACCTTTCTGCTGGCTAGTAGTCAAAAGACACGGGAAAAGGCATCAAGTGTGGACCCAGCAGTAGATCCTGCAAACTGTAATACCAATATGTAAGGCAAGATGTACTCAATGGTGCCATACTGACGTAACTGTTCTGAGAAGTAACCGATAGCTTCTGCTTAGATAAGACTTTAGGTCTGCAGAATTTAAATGTAGTACTGGAAGCCTGGTCAAAAGACCATGGTTGGGAAAGGGAGGTCATAGGCCCTAAAAAGTAACCTACTACTGTTCCTTTTCTAAATGGATTTGGTGACAGAATAATTATATTTATAAACTAAAAATGCTTTTATCATTGCTCAGAGCAGCTTTTGTACCAGGGGGCAATTAATATACAGGAAATCATAACTGGTCCAAGTGCTAAGAAGTGATTTGAGTGCTTAGCACTAAATGGGATATTTCTATCATCTTCTCCAAAATGAAGCTCTCCACAAACAAAGAAGGCAAAGAATCTAGGAGCCAGAGGATAGAAAGTCCTGTGAAAAGTATCTTCTGGACATGTGACAGTTACTATACCTAGGAACTCTCAGGAACAGTGGTTATGTAAACAAAACCCACACAAGAGAGGGTCCACAGCATATGACAGATGGGAAGAGACTACTCATAACCCATAATTCCCCAAAGAGTTAGAAGGCAATAACGACTGCTGGGGTAGAAGGGTGTTCTTTCTACCCCAGCTCAGAGACGCAACTCTAAATGGAGTAGGTTTCACATACACAAAACTATAAAAGGAGGAGGAGATTGGGTAAGAGCGGAAGAGGATAAGAATATAACAGAAGGAAATATTACCAAAGTATTATGTATGTATGTACACGTATGTGAATACATGCATGTATGTGCGTGCGTGCGTATGCACATGTGTGTGTGTGTCTGTGTGTGTGACAGAGAGACACAGAGAGAGAGAGGGGGATTGTGAAAGAGTAAATAATTTTAAAAAAACTTTTGTATCTTGCCTTAAGAATAAGATACTAAGGGAATCCTTTTATTTTATGCTGTCCACTACTTACTACATTTTATATTACACACTTACAACTTTTATTATTCTTTTGGTGAGACAAAGTCTTGCCAAGCTGGCTTTTAACTCGTCATGTTCTCAGACTGGTGTCAATACTATTATTCCCTGCCTCCCACACTCCAAGTCCTGTGATAATAGCTATGAACTACCATGCTTTTAACTTTCTTTTGTTTGTTTGTTTGTTTTGTTTTGTTTTTTGAGACAGGGTTTATCTGTGTAGCCCTGGCTGTCCTGGAACTCACTCTGTAGACCAGGCTGGCCTCGAACTCAGAAATCCGCCTGCCTCTGCCTCTCAAGTGCTGGGATTAAAGGCGTGCGCCATCACTGCCCAGTACTTCTAACTCTCTAAATTAGAATATTTTTCGCTTTAGAAAGTAATTTTTTGGGCTGGAGAGATGGCTCAATGGTTAAGAGCACTGAGTGCTCTTCCAGAGGTCCTGAGTTCAATTCCCAGCAACCACATGGTGGCTCACAACCATCCGTAATGGGATCTGATGCCCTCTTCTGGTGTGTGTGAAGATAGCAACAGTGTACCCACATACGGAAAATAAATAAATACATCTTTTAAAAAAAAAAAAAAAGAAAGTAATTTTTTAATTACAACAAAAATAAAACTTGTTTACATATCAAGTAACTACACAGTTCAATTTTTCCAAATCAAAATAGCAAGTTCTATTAATGAAAAACAAAAACACCCCAAACTGTTATAAGTTAATATAAAAAAATACTTTGAAGATTTTCCTGAAAATAAATATATTTCCCCTTGAAAATGTCTTTGGGGTGACTTTTGCTTCTTTTTTTTTTTTTTTTTTTTTGAGACAGGGTTTCTCTGTGTAGTCCTGGCTGTCCTGGAACTCACTCTGTAGACCAGGCTGGCCTCGAGTTCGGAAATCCACCTGCCTCTGCCTCCCAAGTGCTGGGATTAAAGGCATGTGCCACCACTGCCCAGCACATTTGGCCCTTCATGTGACTCCTATAATCCAAAGTCAGGTTGGCAGCAGGCATCCTTACCCACTGAGCCATCTTACCCATTCCAGCCTCTCTACACAGAAAGAAACCTTAAGCTTTTGTGTATATGACTTTATAGTCTCTGTTTCCCTTATACTAAGTGGTAAGTGCTGTAGAAATGTGTCACAGTGCACAGAGCACCCATCGAGTATATAACCGTGGGAGCTCATTCTGCTGTGCCCTGTAGTGCCTGTCTGTCCTGTGGCCTTGAGATCTCCTTTCTCTTTGAGGGTAAAGACTTCACTCTTATTTGCATTTTGTTTTAAGATGAGTTCTCTCTATGCAGTCTTGGCTGTCCTGGAACTTGGTATATAAACCAGGTTTGCCTCAAATTCCCAAAGATAACACATTCTCTGCCTCCTGAGTGCTCAGACTAAAAGTGTGTGCCAGCATTGTTAGAACAGATAACACCAGACCAAATGGTTCCAAAGGGGTGGGGGTTTATTCAGGACAGAGGGTAAAGGTGGGGAAAGAAACTGAAGGGGGAGGAATGGTGGAGGGGAGAGAGAGAGACAGAGAGAGACAGAGAGAGACAGAGAGAGACAGAGAGAGACAGAGAGAGAGAGAGAGAGAGAGAGAGAGAGATTGAGAGAGAGAGAGAGAAGTGGAGGCCTGCTGCCATGGCCACGTGGAAGGGGGGGAAGAGAAGGGGGGGAAATCGAGGGGACAGAGAGAGGCTAGAGGCAACAGAGTAAGAGAGTAAGGACTTTTGCTTCTTAATATGTTCCTCCAGAGCCAATTCCTAGTCTCAGACTTAGCTCTGCAACAAAACACCTGCTGTACCCCTTTCCTGTCTCCTCTGCTAGATCTTACAAATCTTCCCCTTCTAACCTCCCTCCCTGAACTCTTACTTTATCCCAGCCACCAACCCCAGCAGGCATCTCTTGCTAATCCAAAAGTCACTACTGCCAAGGAAGTAGATAGGTTGAATATGTATCTTCACCCCTCTTTCTGCTCCTCCAGATCCAATACCCTCAGTTTCATTTTCAGCTCTGTAGAATACTGGCTGCAGTCTCCCTTTCCTCTCTTACTCCATTGCCAAGTGATCACAAAAGACCTACTCTTCCAAACTCATCCTATTATCTTAGCCTCCAACACCAAAAAGCATTTCCTGGCAACACACCAGCTGAACAGGCAGGGACATAAATGCAGAGAAAATTTCATATCTAGGCAACACACAACCATCATACTCTTCTCAAATCCAGAAAGGAAACAAAAACCAAGAAACAAAACACCCACTCAATAAAAATAAAACCAGGTATCAGTACTTAGACCTATAATCATTCTAATCACAAATTCCTAGACACTAAGTGTAAAAACACAATCAATAACAGCCAGAAAAATGTCTCCACTAGAGCCCAGCAAACATACCATAGCAGGAATCTTGCCAAACTTATTTTATGAGGTCAGCTACCCTGATACCCAAACCACATGAACAGTCAACAACAACAAAGGGGGGTGGGGGGTTACAGCCCAATTTCCCTTTTAAACACAGATGTTAAGAAACTAAATAAAATCACTTGCAAATAGAATCCAAGAACACAGCATAAAGATCATCCACCATGATCAAGTAGGCTTCACCCTGCAGATGCAGGGATAGTTCAATACACAGGAATCAATTAATGTACTCCACCACATAAGCAAATTGAAAAGACAAAAACCATGTGTGATCTCATCTCATTCTCATTAGGCACAAAGAAAGCCTTTGACATTAACACTCTTCATGAACTCAACATAATAAAGGCGATTCATAGGTAAGCCCATAGCCAATGTCAACTTAAACAAAGAAAAACTCAAAGCAATTCCACTAAGATTAGGTATATGACACGGCTGTACACTCTCTCCACACCTATTCAATACAGTACTTGAAGTCTTTACTGGAGCAAGGAGAAAACTGAAGGTGACCAAGGAAATACAAACAGTAAAAGGAACAAAGTAGCTTAATTTGGAGATCATTTGATATTATAGATAAGTGACACAAATAATACCACAAGGAGATTCCTACAGCTGATAAATATTTTCAGAAAAGTAGTTGGCTAAAAGATGGTTAACTCAAAAAACTCAGTAACCTACTTACATACAAATGAAAAGCAGACTGAAAAAGAAATCAGTGAAACAACACATTTCACAATAACTTCAAATGATATAAAATACTTTAAGGTAACTCTAACCAAGCAAGTGAAAGACCTATGTGACAAAAATATTTCAAGCCTTTCAAGAAAGAAATTAAGGAACATATCAAAAGACGAAAAGATTTTCTATGCTCATAGATTGGTAGATTAACATAGTTTACCAAAAGCAATCTACAGATTGAATGCAGTGCCATGAAAATTCCAACAAAATTCTTCAGATTTTGAAATGACAATTTTCAGCTTCATATGAAAATAAAACAAACCCAGGATAGCTAAAACAATCAGGAACAATCAGAGAACTATTGAAGGTCTTACCATTTCTGATTTTAAGTTGTACTGCAAAGCTTTAGTAATAATAACAGCATGGTATTGATCATGGGTTGATCAATACATTCTAACTGAAGCCCCAGACACAAATCCACACACCTATGGACATCTGATTTTTAATAAATAGGCCAGAAACACACACTGGAAAAAAAAAAAAGACTATCTTCAAAAAAGGATGCTGATCAAACTGGATGGCTGCATACAGAAGAATGCGAACAGATCCATATTTATTATCTGCACAAAACTGTGGTAAAAATGGATCAAAGACCTCAACATAAAACATAAAAGATCAACATAGGGTCATGAAACTGAAAAGTTTCTGCACAGCAGAGGACTGTCATTTAGACAAAGTACCAGCCTACAGAATGAGAACATTTCTACCAACCCACATCTTATAGAGGACTAATATCCAAAATATGTAAAAAACAAAAAAAAAAAACCAACCAAAAGAAAAAAACCCTCAAGAAACCAGATACAAAAAACCTAAATATTCCAAATTTAAAAATAGAAATCAGATCTGAACAGAGAACTCTCAATAGAGAAACCTCAAATGGCTAAGAAACGTTTAAATGTTCAATATCCTTAGCCATCAGGGAAATGCAAACCAAAACTACTTTGAGATTCCATCTTACACCTGTCATAAGGGCTAAGTCCAATAACTAAAGTGACAGACTGGTGAGGCTGTGAGTAAAGAGAACACTCCTCCATTGCTGGTAGGAGTGCAAACTTGTACAGTCACTTAAAAATAAATACAGCAGTTGCTCAGAAAGTTGGGAACCAATCTACCTCAAAAGCCAACCTATATTACTCTTGGGCATATACCCAAAAGACAGCCTATCCTACCACAAGGACACTTGCGAACTGATGTTCTCTAAAGTTTTATTCATAATATTCAGAAACTGGAAACAATATAGATGTCCCTCAACAGAAGAATGGATAAAGAAAATGTGGTACATTTAAACAATGAAGTATTACTCAGCTATTAAAAAAAAAAAAGACTTCATGAAACTTGCAGGCAAATGGATATAACTAGAAAAAACTCATCCTGAGTGAAATAACCCAGACACAGAAAGATAAATACAATACCTTTAAGTAAGTGTACAATCCATAGACCTAGAGAAGTTAAGGCAGAGATGCATAGACCCAGAGGTTAGGTATAATAAAAGGGTCCAGGGGCAAAAACACATGCATCTCCCTAGAGAGAGAAATGGATTTTTATGGATGGGCTGGTGGGAGGAGGGGGGTCAGCTGGAATCATTTGGGAAGGGGAAGGAATTACAGGGTTGAGGGTAAAAATGTGAGGCAAGACACCTAGAACTGAGGGGCATTTGAGGAGTCATAGTGAAGCTCAGTGCAGTAGAAACTTCCTCAACTATATGAAGGTGACCCTAATGAAGTTTCCAAATAATAAGGGAGACATCCCAAGTGGCCATCTCTGTCACACAAAGCTTCCAATCCCAGGACTGTGTTATAGCCAATGAGATGTTGGCCAAAGGGATCCCACTGAAATCCCCAAACCTTACCCAGGCTGTTGCCAAGACAATAAACTGCTCTCCACAAGCTTATAAGGCCCCATTGATGAAGACAACACCAACACAACTCAAGGCTGAGGTAGTGCCTACATAGAACCTTCTCCGAAATGTTTTAGTATTTATCTAGTACATGACAATTTTCTACTAGCTACCAGTATACGTATATGTATATGTATGTGTGTATACATATATAACCATACATTTACACCAACCCAGCCACAAAACTTTGAATCTACATTCAACCCTACCTGAAAACTATGCTAGGGCAATGATGACACAAAGCTTATGGGAGTAACCAACCAGTATCTGATTACTCCCTAAGATGGAACACATATCCAACACTGCTTGGGTGACCAAAAACCAACTAGACAGCCCAGAGACCTAGGATAAAACCAAATACTACTATTCTAAACAATAACGAAGTAACATGAAAATTAATAATATTCTGCTAAACTCATAGATCAGTGACTTACTCAGCCATCATCAGGTAAGCTTCTTCCTAAAGCAGATGAGAACAAATATAGGGACCCACAGCCAGACATTATGCAGAGAGGCCTTGGAATACACAGCTCTAAATGGACTGTCTCCATCAATTCTATGCTCTCAGACCCCAGGGAACTGCATGAAAGGAGGTAAAAGGAGTATGAGCGCCAGAGGGGATGGAGGATAGCAGGAGAATAAGATCAGGGACTGAAGCAGCAAGCACAGGGCCCCACACAGGTCTGCACCAGGTCCTCTGTGTACATATTATAACTAAGTTTAGTGTTTTTATGGGACTTCTGAATGTATGCATGAGTGGGTCTCTGATTTTTCAGACTTCTCTTGGAGCTCTTTTCCTTTTATTGGTCTACCTTGTCCAACTTCAATGTCATGGTTTTTATTTTATCTTGTTATGTTTTACTTTGATTTTAAAAAATAGAATGTTTTCTTTAAAGTGAGTAATAAAAAAGCAATGTCTTTGAAATAATTCTGATTGTCCAAAATTAAAAAACACTACTGACGAAAAATAAATAACTCTAATGACAGATTTCTCAACCTTTGTTCTATGTTTGATTTCTGATACCCAGAACACTGCCTTAGGATTTATAAAATCATCAAAGGTAGGCAAAAACCTAACTAGTCAGTCAGAATTTCTAACACTGATCAGTACCATTAGGGCTGACTTTTCACTTACATAGACAGATTAATTAAGCTCCTTATAATAAACTTCTCAGGTCATGCTTGGTTTTGCTTTATTCCCCAATCATATTTATGAGACTATTCTGTGTGGAGCCACCACCACCACTGAGATTGTATACAAAAATCTGGGGATATTTGTTCAATAGCACAGCACTTACTAGACCACCAGAAGCCATGGTAGTAAAGCCCCAACCCCACAAAAAGAAATGCCAATATAATCGTGACTGTAACATCCCACACACTATCTGGAACTAACTCTCACTTTTTTAAAGAACTTATTAGGCTGCAGAGATGGCTCAGTAGTTAAGCACACTGACTGCTCTTCCAGAGTTCAACTCCTAGCAACTACATGGTAGCTCACAGTCATGTGTAATAGGATCTAATGTCCCCTTCTGTGTGTCTGAAAGACAACTACAGTATGCTTAAATATATAAAATAAGTACTTCAAAAAATGAAGATATTTACTACTACTGTGTTCTCTCTCTCTCTCTCTCTCTCTCTCTCACACACACACACACACACACACACACCAGCGTGCGTACGGTAAATTGGTGGGGGGGGGGTCGGGGGGAGGGGGTGGGCGTGGGCAGGGGGAGATAAAGACTTTTTCTCCAAAATGAAAAACAGTAAAAACAAAAAGATTAATTAACAGAAGTAGAAAATAGAAGAGGTAAAGGAATCTATGTAAATAGCAAAGCAGAACAGAAAGGAATTTCCCAGGGAAAGCAGGAGAACACAGACCAACGAAGACAAAATATTATGACACAAATGTATAAAGGTACCAAAGTAATACATAGAGTTAATATCTAGTTCACTCCAAGATAAGTAAACGTTTCAGCTGTTCACAGCATAAAAAACTGTTAAAAATATGCAGGTCGATAGTTTAACTACCTTGATAATATATAAAAGCATCCCATATTGTCTATTTGTAAATAACCTTATAAATATCTGTAACTCTAAACATTTAATTCATAAAAGAAAAAGAAACTCTAAAAATGATCCTGGAGGTCAATAAAAAATTAAATTCAAGAACAAAAATTTGCATGAAAGATGGTCTATTTGAACACTGGCTATGGTTACACGAGTGCACTCAGATTTTGCACATTACATATAAATTTTATTTCTAAAAGAAAATTAAAATATTTAAGACTATTTATAACTGTAAATGCTGACACACTTAGGAAAAGCTGACCCACTTATGGAGTATTATAAAAACTCTAACATTTTAAAATGAATAAAAAAGTTTTTTAAATGAGACATAGAGAGCTGAATCTAAGAGGCATCGAGGGATAGGGCTGAAAATGATCAAAACATATCCTAAAAACAAAAACATTAAATAAATATGATAAATGAAATATCAACAGCAGATTCTCAGTATGTATATGCTCATTATAACATTTTTCTTTATATTTGATGTTTTATATAATTTCAAATAGAAAATGTAGTGTCACATATATTCAGTTGTATTTATTACCAGAACTTAACTTACCTCTTTCTGAAATCTCAAAGCCAGTCCAAATCTACTAAGAAGTAAGGATTCAATTCCTTACACCGCCATTTTCAATGTACATGATCCTAACAAGCCATTTAATTGCTTTTTGTTTATAAAATAAGGACAACTTTTGCTCTACATATTGTGAAAATTTGGGAGATGAAGGCAGGATGATATCCAAGGCCTTATGCATGCTAAGCACACTTTAAGAAAACTGAACTATACTTCGAGCCTGTAAGGAATATCAAAGCTATTCAACAATCTGGAGGACTCTCTCCCAGTATAAACATTCTTTTTAAGAATTATTAAGACAGACTTCCGGTCTGGGCCCGAGCATAGAGCAGATCCCAGGCGGCAGCTCTGTACCCAACCTCACAAAACCCAGAGGAAGAGGGCTTCCCAGGAGCTTTAACTCAGGCAGTAACTCAGGTAAAAATGAATCACCCGTGATGTCTGCTGTTAGAAGTTCTAATCCAGATGCTGGCCTCCGAACTTATACTACTCAGACCTTCAATGGGCCATTGACAAGAACATCAAACAGCTAGAGACTGACATCACTAATCTGAAGAAATCCCTCGTTTCACTGTCTGAAGAGACCTCCAAAAATCACAAAGGACTTTATTGAGCTTGATTTACTCTTTTACAACAGAAAAGGCTGTGTACAGTTCTTGACTGTGTACAGCCCTTAAAAAAGAATGTTCCCTTTACATAGACAAGACAGGGATGGTTGAAGAGAGAATGAAAAAAAAAGGTCAGAGAAGGCCCTGAGAAAAGACAGAGAGAAAGAGAAAGATGAGTGCTGGTACAAGAATTGGTTTTCAGACTCTCCATGGTTGTCAACCCTACGTCCTCCCATCTTGGGACCATTAATTGGGTTATTTTTGCTTATTTCTTCTGGTCTGTGGGCCTTAAATAGGCTGACTAACTTTGTGAAACAACAGATAAATAATTTGGTAGCAAAACCTACTCAGATACATTTAAGTTAGCTACAGAGGACCACGAGACTCAAGATGAGGTTGTTACTCTATCCAGGGTGTTCCCAAAACCCATCTCCACCCAACCTAAAAGAGGGGACTTCCGCCCCTAGACCAAGCAGAGAGGGGGTCACCCAGAACCCCCTCTGACAGGCTATCTGAATTCTTGCTTAGGCTGCGAGGCTAAGCACTGCAAGGGAATATAAATAAAAGATAAAAATATCTCTCTGGATTCCCTGAGGGACATGCCTGACTGCATAGGGGTTGATGTCAAAAGTATCCCCTCTCCAGGAAAAAGACATCGGGATGGGTATGGCCCTCATGCCTCACTCGACAACAACAGGGGAACCGGAGCCATCACAAAGTCCCCTTCAATTACTGGAGGTCAGGCCTCTATCCCCGCCTTCGCAAGTTTAGAACTGCCACAGCCCTTCTACAATTAGAGAAGGGAGGAGATGTCAGGGGCAGCCCTGCTTACCCACTGAAGGCCTAAAATCAGCAATAGGCCTGTCATACACATATACTCACACCAAGTCTTGGGTCTCTGTGGAAAAACCTTGAAACAGATGGCTATAAGCTATTGTAAACAGGCAGCTTTCATGGAAATTTACCAGCCTGAGTAGTCATAGACCTTGCAAATAGGTAGCCTTGGTAGATAATACCAACTTAGATAAGGACAAGCGAATCATAGGCAGAGTCAAAGCGACCTGTCTCCTGAACCTTCACCCAGCCGATACCATGTTCTGAAAGATATCTGTACTCCCCCTGAACACCCACACTCCGGTGTCATCCCCTTCCCCACATCGTGCCTTTTTGTGCTTATAACCCCTGTGTGAATAAGTAAAAATTACGATTTGAAAAATAAAAAAATAAAAGAATTATTAAAAGTGCTTCTTTACAATTGTACAATAATTTAGTCATGATTCTTTAATGTTATTAATAGAGGTTAGTTTAATTTTTTATTAACTATGAGAAAACTTGAACAATTAAAAAAGGCTAATGTTTACTGTTCAAGGCATATGAATATAGCTCAATTTTAATTTGAGTTTTTATATTCTCAAAAATTAATGGTCAAGTCTTATTTCTCAAGGATGGGCAATGGTGACTAAAGATGAAATAAAGTATGCAAACCATTTTAAATTGGATAACAAATTTACCCACTTCTCTGGAACTATGGTAGTGGTTTTACGTGTGCTTTATTTCTTGTTTTGATTTCTGTGAGATACAGTCTTGTTCTCTCAACTGTATCCTAGTCTGGCCTTAAATTTGACATCCTGTTGCCTCTTCCTAAGTGCTAAGACCACACCACCACATCTGGCAGGTAATGTTTTTATTAGTATTGAGAAATACACAATCAGATTTGGATTTCAGGACTGTGGAATAGCAGTTACTGTAATGCCAGTGTGTGTGTTTGGGGGAGGGGGGGAGAATCACATTAATAGTCAGCTATAGTTAAACTATAGGGCATGTGATGCCAAAACAGAATAAAACTCAAATACAGTAATTTTCCCAAGCCTCCACAGGGAAAGCAAAGGGATTGCTTTAATGATCTGGGATTCCACTTGATTTGCACTATGTACATACTCCTCTACTAAAAATGCACTTTTGCCTATCAGTACTATGCATATATTCCCCTCTGATCAATGCACTAGCAACCTGAGGCTCACTCCCATAGGCCTACATGAAGATAACTTCTCTAGACAAGGGGTAAGTTTTTACTCTTCTAATAACAATCAAAGTTTAGAAAATTTCTGTTCAAAAGTAGTCTCAATACAATCTAGTCTGAGGATCGGAGGGCAGATTCAGCCAGAGATTGTTCTAGGTTGCACAAAAAGTGAAACAAAACTGTATCCTTTTAGGTAATTTATCACTTTATTCTCATATATAATTTTCACATTCCTAGATAGATAGGCATAGATATAGATATACAGACAAATATACAGATGAATAAAAGATGCAAAGATGCATTATGGGAAGAAACACACAATGAAAAAAATGACTATATGAGCTAATCTATCAATTAAAATAGAGAACCATGCAAACTACACCCTTAGCAATCAGCCTTTCCTTTCTTCCTTTAGAGCTTATAAAGAGAAAACCCAGACAGCAACCTGAGACCTTGAATATTTCCACTCATGTAGCTGGCTGCACCCTTGCAGTACATGTTGAACTTCTCTATTGCTTTGGTTTAAATAAAATTTGTGTGGGTTTTAATCTCAATTCTCTCCATATGTTCATAAATGGCCAAGAATCTGGAAACAAAACACCAACACTGACCAACACTGACAATGGGTAACATCAGTATTCCAATTTCCTCTTTAAATGTGTTTGCAAGTTACATGGCATATTTAACAAAAAGGCAACTGAGACCTGGACTCAATCACCACCTTATTCAGAAGATCTACAGGGACTCAATGATCTCTTCCTTCCTCCTTTAAAAGATAAAACACTGTAAAATGGAAAAAGTATGCTGCCAGAAAAGTAAGGCCAACAATGTATTTTTAACACAATCCTAGGGTTAACTGATATGAATTAGATACAAGTGTATAAAACAAATTAAATCAGTGAAAAGTATTAAAACACCTTTTCCACAAAATGATTCATCTTCATCATTTATCCTTTTGAAAATTACCTGAAGAGATTAATTTTAAAAGTTCATATATGACGCTAGAGAGCTGGCTCAGCAGTTAAGAGCCTTCTTACTCTTGTGGAAAACCCAGATTTTGTTCCCAGATCCCTAGGTTGGGCAACTCACAAGTTTTAGTTCCCAAATCACATACACATACAGCAGATACTAACACACATACACATATAAATAAATCTTAAAAAGAACCTCAAATTTTTTTCCAGTTGAATTTTAACTGAATACTTTAGTTAGAGCAGAATGCAAGGAACTAATCATTAAATATGTGAATTCTTGCACAACTTTAAAGTTTGTCAATCATGATTATTTGACAGCAATAAACTTAATTTCCACTAAATTGATACTCTTGAATTACTTCAGTTTTATAGTTCAGCTATGAAATTCTGAATGACTTTTAAACTTTTATATAACTTACCTTTGAGATTTCAGACATTTTCTACTTTTTTCTATAAAACAAACCTAATTTCCAACATCCTATTGTTGTTGCTCTTAAAATACATGCCTTTTTAGAGGTACTCATTTTTGGTACTGTGCAAAGACTATTACTGACATCTTTTCTCAGTAGTGGCAGGGACGGGTATAATACCCTTTCAGCCCAGCATTCACAAATGCTACCACTTGTTTTCATTCCTCCTCGTTTATTTATTCCTCTCCAATGTATGCTAGGAATCTAAGCCAGTACACAGAGGAAAGCTGATAAAAGGAAATGACCAAGAGGTAGGTGAGAATAAGCATAGCCATCACTTCTCTAAGATACAAACCAAATCTATAGTCTTCAAAACAGAAGACTGAGTGTTCAAATGTTCTAATTCCATTACTAAGTTCTATGGAAACAATGAGTGCCTTTTCCCCTCGTGCTTTTAAAAATCTAATATTTCAGAGTACGTTTCATATATCTTTTTAAAAGTGACAGAAACAACAGTAGAAACTTCATTCCAGAGTATTCTAATGAAGCAATGAGGGCTGAAATTATATTTTCAAATTTTGATTCTAGCAGTGACATAAAGTTCAAAATAAACATAACAGCAAAAATTACATCTAAATATCAAATAACATTTTACTGTTTCTTAACACTTATTACCTTTATAAACAAAGGTTCTAGAGACTAGGCATGTAGCTCAACTGTGGCACATGACTTAGCATACACAATGTCATAGGTTCAAATCCCAGAATTGAGATACATACTACAATCTACATCCATAATAAAGAAGTATTTATAAAGTCCTTAATTCTATTTGCTAATACTTAGATAATAAAACTTACAGTAACTGTCAATGGAATTCAACTTTGAATGCCTTAAAATAAGAACATACAGTTAACTAAAAATTGTAAGACACAAACTAGTCATTATCCCATAAAAGTTTCCAACTTAAGTCTAATTTGCTTTAGTTAAAAATGCTGCAATAGTAAAAAGTTAAACGACTTTAGTATTCAACAATTCTAAGCAATATATATATATAAATAATGTTAATCTTTAAGTATTTTAGAAATCCATTCAGTTACCTACCTTCTCTAAAGTAGTCTCCAATGTCATAAACCTGCAAGTGTTATTTACCATATGTAGGTACACTAAACAAAATTTAATCACATTATTTTATTCTCCTATTCAAATAGATTTCTACTTGGAAAAAAATCAGTAAAAACTAAAAGAAGTTTAACTTCCTAAAATCTGATTCTGCAGACAACTTACCTGATTTGTCTGGCTACTTAAGTATGGCTCAAAGTCATCATCATTTACAGCATCTTTTTGATGAATCGAACCATTTTGTACTGAAACTAAAAAAAAACACATTTGTATTAGAAGTATTATAATTATTCTTATGAAATTCATAGAACAATCTTAACATTTGAAAAAAATTTTCAGGCCAACTCTGGAAAAAATAATCCTAAGTTCCTTCATGTTTTGGTTTAAGAGCAATCTTAAGGATAACCTATAGAAAAAACTGTAATGTGTGCCACAGAAAACTTAGAAATCCTGTGATCCATAAGCTCAATACTCTAAAAGCCATATGTACATACTCCCACTTACTAAAATCTTACATATCCCAATTTCAACATTGGATTGAGCAAAGTAACATAAAAATATTGAAAAGGGCTCCCTAAAATTGTTTGAATTTAAAATAACTAAGTAATGCTGTAGACAGTACATTTGAGTATGTGACCTAACTTTGTAAGTCTATTAACCTGATAATGATAAGAATTTATTTCTTCTGTAACACAGGCTAACTTGGAATTCTCAATTCTCCTACTTCACCTTGTGAAGCAATGGAAATACACCAGACCCAACCTTCAAGTAACTATTTGTGACTTAAAGTTCCAGTATGAAAAAAATCTACAAAGGGCAGGGTATGATGACCCACTGAGTTTTTCACAGCACTTGAGAGGCAGATGCAAAAGGATCGCAATGTCAAAATCAGTACAGTATGGACAATACAGACAGTTACCTAGCAGATGGGCTATGTAGTAAGATGCTGTCACTAAAAACATAAAAAAAGGCCTTATGTTGTTCTGGTTTGTTTTGCTGGCAGTTCTGGAGTACAAATCCAGGTCCCTGTGTATATAAGCATTCATCGTTAAAATCTGTAAAACTTCTGATACACGTGTGGGTACACACCTTGATTCTCAAAGGCTGAGAATCATTGATGAAGTGTGTGTTTAGCATGCGCTAAAGTTTTGAGTTCAAATTCAAACATCAATAAATAAGACTTTCACATGAAAGTAAAACTACAACTAAGACGCCATAGATGATGATGATGATTACTCATGAAACACATGAGAAAACAAATTACAAGATAAATTAGAATATCACACTAGTTCAAAAATTATTTTATAAACACTTGAAAATATATATTTGGATTCAAGAAAAAACTAAAATAGAATATATGTGGACAGTGTCTCATTCGTGCCTGAGTGGAGCATATAAAAACACCTCCTATATTTGAATTTCAGGTCTACCACCAAGGAGGCAGGCGGTCTCCAGTAGCACTGTGAGCTCACTAATCTACTGGCAATTAGTTACATTACTCACTGACTATTTCATCTCATCTTAGTATTAAATGGACATGTTCAATAATCTTTATACTACTCAATATTATAATATCCCAAATAAAACTAAAATTATTCTGAACTACAAGAACAAAGGTTAGTAGAATATTTGATATGATATCAATATGAAAAAATTATTGAAACATGAAAAAAAGGCAATTTCTGAAGAATGTCAACCTTAGAACTACTTGCTGTTCAAAAGTACAATGTCACAAAGTACTGCCAACTAATGTGGGGTTAAGTTTATCAGAACAGCAACTCTTATTTTGCCCTAAGTGCACATCACCTAAAATGTAATACTGTTGGTAAGCAGTGGCTTATAAGCAAAGAACTGTGAAGTTCTTGGTTCTCTGCCATCCAGTAAGTAGCAGGGATGGCTCAGCAATAAACCTACACTGAGCATGAGGCCTTCAAAGCTGACATCTATGATACCATGACCTGCAAAGGTGACCCCAAAATAAACAGATTCTGACTCCACTTACAAGATTTAATAGTATTTCAGACTTCATCAGGGCTAGGCTTGAGCCAAATGTGTCCCAGAATTAAAATATGTAACAGTTACTACAAACAAAATAAAAAGGAAGGTGTCACAGGAAAACGAATGCCATCTGAGCACTGAGGTAACCACTGCAGTCCCAGAAACTCTAATGAACCTTCTCTTCTCATTGGTTTTACTACTCTTTCATCAACAATGGTGATGCATGGTCTTTTACTTCTTGGGGGGAAAAAATGTTTCCTACTTCTGGACTGCTAAACTGGAATGCATACCAGCCAGTACTTACAACAGCCCACCATTTCTATCAGTTGTGTCAATTAGTCCTTGGTTAACTAGTCTACACTGCCAATATATTCAAAAAACTATCCATTAAATAAGACATTAACTAGCCCTTTAATTTCAGAAGCATGCTTTTCTTAAAACAACTGTTTTATAAGAATTTAGTTGTTGAACATCGTTAAATGACAATCTAATGTCTCAGAGACTGAACGTGAACAGTAATGAAATCTAATCCACATCTATATTGTGTAAAAGTTCTTCAGGGGAGAAAAGAACAGATGACTTACATGATTCTTCGCCTGTTTCCTCTGCCCTATGAAGCAAAGTCAAATCAAGATAGAACATGGGCCTTAGAAGCCAGGTGGTTCTCTGCTCTGGTCCTGACTACATCAAGTTAGGAAAGTCAACAGATGTATGCATCATGTTTTCCCACCTACAAAAACAGCGACAATACCATATACCCTCTATCTCCTTACAGGAATGTTGTGAGGATTAATAATAAAATGAAGCCAAAATAATGATAGTATGGTGCTTTGAAATCATTTTCTGGGGGGACAGCGAGAAGATACAACATTTTGCCAAATATACTACCTTTCTGAAACATTCAAACAAACAACTTCCACCTAATTTTTTCAAACTCCCGTTATATAAAAGGCGTGTGTCCCTCCTATAGAAGGAAAAAGGAGGAGGAAAAAGAAAACTGTGATCTATGTGTTGCTTACTTATATAAACTTAGAGGACAAAAGAAAGGACAGAGAAAAGCCCAAGAGAACATCTGACATACAAATGAAGACACAGCAAAAGTTCTTGTTCATAAAGAAAATTATTGACCAAAAAATAATTATCCTTATTTATTTTACCTATCTTTATTTATTAATTTTAACTACTATCCTCTCATACTATAAGCATATAGTAAGCAGTTCTGACATTTCAAGTAAGAAAAATCCTTGGTTTAAAAAAAAAAAAAAGGAATTAAATCTGTAAAAATAAGTATACCAAGACTCAAGAACCGTATTTCAGAAGCATTTTTTGTGTTCACAGATCAACTGACAGAACTCCTTTTCATTACTTTATTGCAAAAAGCCTTGGGAATATGCATGAAAACACTTTGCAGAAAAACAGATACTAAAGCAGGGTGTTAGACTAACAATGTCAACTAGCAATTCAGAAAAGAAACACAGACTCTCAGAAGCCATATTAAGTCAACTAGCTTCAAAATTTCAACTGATAACAATTTCTTAGGCACATAAAGTTCTTAAACTCTAAATTCAAATTAAGCATATCTTTACAGTTATAAAGAAAAAAGGAAAAAACTCTATTTTCTGCCTGGTATCAGTAAACAGACTCGCTATAAGATAACTTCACTAACTTAAAATTAAGTCAACTAAGGCAGAAGTTTTTCAAAAATACACAAAAGCTCAAAACAGCCACTTGCAAATAGCTGTGACATGGCTTGTAATGTATCTGTAGGGTTATGGTTTCTATCATTTTAAATCAACTTAAATGACTAAGTATACCAGTACTTTTGCACCAGTAGCTTTCCTTCTCCTCACAAGAGGATTAGAAATAATACAAAAAATAGCAATTAGCGCAAAAAGCTGTTGCAATTATAATAATCCTCATAATAACAGGATTTATTGTTACTTTGTTTATAGAAGAGAAACTGTAACAAAAATATATAATGTACTAATCAGTAAATCTTAGTAAATCAGTAGCTGTATGTGGTATTGGAACCCAGGACTATAAAAATATCCCAGTCTATAAGCTTCATCCTAGGATAAAATTATAAAAGAGTAAAAGTTATAAAAGAGTAAAAGAAAATTTGTGGGAATAAAGAACTATTCAAAAACATAATTTGAATGTGTATCTAAATATTAAATCAGAAATGACACTAACAAAAATTCTCACATAAAGTATTTAACCAGAGGGTGTGGCCAGCCAGCCTTTATCTATCAAGTGACTTATAAGTATATCAGCAGGAGAGAGGTCACTAGGCCATACCAAATGTAGTGATTCTCAAGTAACCCACACTATGGTAATATAGAACTAGTTTATAATACCCAATCTGGATGATCTAGTTTGTTTTATCCAAAAAGAACTTCACAGAAGTCACTTACCTTAAAACTTGGCACTTCAAATAGCCTTGCAGTGACCTTAAAACTTGGCACTTTCTTTCTTTCTTTCTTTTTTTTTTTTTTTTTTTTCGAGACAGGGTTTCTCTGTGTAGCCCTGGCTGTCCTGGAACTCACTCTGTAGACCAGGCTAGCCTCGAACTCTCAAACTCAAGAGATCCGACTGCCTCTGCCTCCCAAGTGCTGGGATTAAAGGCGTGCGCCACCGCCGCCCAGCTAAAACTTGGCACTTCAAGTAGCCTTGCAAAGTGCCATAGTTCCAGAATAAAATAGTTTATAATAGGCAACAATGACCAGAAATTTCACAGATGGTCAGATTAGCCAAAAAAGGAAAAGAAAAAAATTCCTTTTAAACTCACAAATGTTTAATAACTAATTTTAAATTAACCTCTAATTCTGAAGTTTACAATTTTCACTAAAATAAACTGGAATTCTATGAATTAAAAATTCCTAAATGTTCATATGCTGAAAGAAAACATCATTAATTAAAATAAAGTTTGTTAGCTAACACACTGCAATGTACCTGGTATATATAAGTTCTTATATAAAACGTAGTATGACATGGAGAAAATTATTCTGGGCAGAGCACTATTATTTCTAATTAACTGGCCTTGCCACATACAAACCCAGAAAAAAAATATTAAAAGCATCAATAGAAACATGAAACCTACACCTAAAGAGCTATTACAGATCTTATTTTTAAAGTAGTACTTGATTACTGGGGAAGGGGGAAAAAACAGGAAGTGTAATTATATTTAGTGTCATTTCCGGCACTACAAAAAACGTTACAAATACATAGCTCATTGTAATGTTCTTTAATTGGCACCACCCCAAGAAAGGAGTTATTGTTCCACACTAATATCACGTTAATTCCACGCTCCTATCAGCTGACTTTGTTCCACAAGCATAAAAACAAACTACATTTATGTTTTAACTGCCTTACTTTTAATGGTAGCTTTTTTAAATAGCAAAATTTTAATAGCAAATCATGTAATACTAGCAATAACTGCACAAATAATTTTTTTCAAGGTTTTGTAAGAAACCAGATTGAGACACACCTTCCAATCAGAGGTCTACATTAAGATTACATACTTGTTAGGAGTTCTATACTGCTGTTGCCTCCTTGCAAGCAACTTTTATGGAATCAATGATTTTCACTAATGTGACATAGAACGCGATGTGATTTGCCAAGTTTAAATGTAATCCAGACATTTCAAAACAGAATGTTGCTCACTTAAAAAACTTACCTAACTATACACAAATGTAGAAAAAAAGTATGACCTAAGTTATGTAACAAAAATAAAATGGTAAACTAAAGAAATACCATTACGTTCATTGAAATACAACCAAGACAGCTGTTTCTTCTTAGTACTTCAGTTTCTATAAATGTAGCTTCAAACCCAGGAACTATGTAAATGTTGGCTGTTAGCTGCGATGGATGTTTTTCTAACCTTTATATTTAGAAAGAAATGCAAAAACAAGAAAGAAACCGCTTACAGTTTAAAAATAACATCAAGGGAACACCTAAGGGGAAAAAAAAACCAAACTCACCTTTATTTCCTTGCCCTTTAGGTCTCTGAAGCAAGACGAAAGATGTAGTAAAGAGGGGGAGGGGGAAGAAAAGTGTGTTAAACAGAGACATTATTGGAAACAAGTTATTCAGAACAATCCGCGTAGGTGTGAACCCCACCAGATCCTCCGCAATCTCTCCGCCCGTCTGCCTCCCACCGCCCCTCCGCATCGCCTCTAGCACCCTCCAGCGCCTGGCCCCGCGCCGGCCGCCGGGACATCCGGCCCTCAGTGGTCACGGACGCTGGCCACGGGCTCAGACGCCCGCGCTCAGGCCGGCCTGGGCGGCAGTCCCGACAGCCAGCACCCACGGCGCCGTTATGGAGCTAGCGGCGGCTAGAGGAGCCGCGCCGCACGCGAGGGTGGAGCTCTGCGGCTCCGGCCTTCGCCGAGCCGGGGCCCTGCTCCCTCACCTGATCCACGCTAGTGGCTGACATTCTTCACCGTAACCCGAGAGGAACCGCCGCCGCCTGGGCCTCTCCGAGAGCACTCGCAGCAGTCGACTACCGCACTCGCGAAGCTCTGCTCCAGCCGCCGCCGCCGCCGCCACTCTGTTAGGCTCCAGGAAAGCGGGCTCACACTCGGGAGTCGCGGAAGGGGCCCGAGCTCGCCGCCTGCACACTGCCCGTCCCAGCTCGTCCTCCGATCCTCGGGCCCACAATGGCGGACAAGCTCCTGAGTCCCACTTCCGCTCCGGGCCGCCCTGACCTTCCGCTATCCAGTCTGACGTCCACGCACACCTCGCAGTTCCTCCCCTACTCCCGCCACGGCCTCGGGCTCCGCCCTCGCATTGCACGTCATCGGAGACCGGAGACGGGTAGAGACCAGACAGCGCAGCTGTACGTTAGACGCATGCGCGGTACGGTGAGCGTTGGGATCCGGCGTCTTTGGCCTTGAGCCTGCAAAAGCAGTCTAGCAACGCAAGGCGACTTAGCCGCCATTGGGCGCCTAAGCGGCAAAGCCGGAGCGAGGTGCAGGAGCACGCTCTCAGTTGATACTTTCTACCTCTCTGTTGGGCTTGGTTTGGTTTTTATTGGATAAAAATAGCCTTCAGAGGGAGAAACAGTTGCAAGACTGCTGCCCCCTGAAAAAAAAAGAAAAGAATCTTAAAATGTCACTAGAAACTGGTAATGTTACTTTCTTACCTGTTGGCAAAAACAAAGGAAGTCAGTCCAGTTGTAGTTTTGACATTTTTATTTAATTTCCTTCCCAAGAAAGATTTTACAGGTGTTGTGTAATGTGTACTCCTAACTAGCCAAATTCTTTATTAAAAAACAAAAACAAAAAAAAACACCCAGTTTAAGTGTTAACCTATGAAGCGGGAAATTAGGAAAATCACAGTTTTCTGTATGTAGTACCACAATGTTTTAGAATCATTGAGTCAAGACTACTTCTCATGCAAATCCTCAAAAGGCAATTTTAGGTGTGTTCAGCTCTAATCCCTTTCCCTTGAGTTCCTTCTGTTCAGATTCCAAGCTTCAAATCCTTCCATTTCCCAAGGTTCCCCTTCTTCTACATTGTTCTGTCTAGCTCCCACGTCCAAAACATTTCTGGTTTTCAAAGGATCTTTCAGAAGAGGAATTGAGGCTGAGAAATTGAGAGTACACAAGAGAAAAATAATAGAAAAAGCCTTGCCTTTACTCCTGTCTGAGAAGCATGGCTTTAGAATCCCCATGAATCTCAGTTTGAATGCTTACCTAGTAATGATCAGTTTATAACCTGGGAATTGTCACTGAACCTAAACATTGGTATCATGAGGAAACTAAGAACTGACAGGAATAGGCTTCCCACAATTGTGGCTGTAAACAGCAACTTCTTGTTTCTTTGCTGCATGAGTCACAGCATCAAAACTGTAACTTGGTGAGTTACATGAAATGTCAGGCACTATAATTGATTAAATAGTCATAGTATCTTGTGTGTTGACTGCTGTTATAAAAATTGAAGGCTGGGTGAGGAGACACATACCTTTAAAGTCAGCACTTGAGGGTGGATCTCTTTGAGTTTGAGGATAGCCTGATCTACATAGTGAGTTCCAGGACAGCCAAAGCTGTGTAGAGAGGCCCTGTCTC
>NW_021604564.1:1877306-1957327 GCF_004785775.1 Grammomys surdaster | reverse complement strand
GTAGTACGTTTAAGAAATAGTCCAAGGTCAGCAAAATGGCTGGGCAGGTAAGAGCACTTTACAACAAAACCTGACAATATGAGTTCTACACCTCTACACCTGGAAACCACGTGGTAGAAGAGAACCACTCCTGAAAGTGTTTTTGTGATCTCCACATGTATGCCCATTCGTTTCACCTCTAGAGCACTCCACCAATGCCCCAGAGATGGCTATTCTGCTTCCAGCCATCATTATCATATTTCCACCACACAAAAATGAGAAAGAGCAGGGCAGGCAGGGAGAGCAGAGCGAGCGCTTTCTGAGGATATTTCATAGCAATTTTATTTCCGACACCTGTCTACCTCCTAACTACAGCATTGTTCTCTGAAAATTCTTGGTTTCAAGAAAACTGAAATATGTATTGTGAAATGTGTGCTCAACTGAGGATCAAGAAAGTTACCACCCAGGAAGAATAATAGACTACAAGAGAGATATAATAAGTAATGAACTGTGTACAACATTCTTTCCCAAATTCACTGTTAGCTAGTGGTATTTTAATTTTTCTTTGAAACTTTTTTCCAATGTTTAAACTAAAAATATTAAGATCCTGCATTACCTTCAAGTAACAATAGGTGAATTACGCACAGATAATTTATAGGACTGACTGCTGTATTTTAAATGTAAGATATCTAAATACTGTATATGATAAGGTAAAACTAATAGTTAACAGAATTGAATACGGCAAAACACTTTTTTAAATGCTGTTTTGAAACGGGCCTCTTTCCTAAACTTTCTTGTAGTTATTGAAAGGAAATTTACAAAGGCAAGAAAAAAGAAGAAAACATGTAGCCTTGGGTTTCCTTTAAATCTCATCTCTCAAGTGTGATTCTTATCTCTTGGGAAAACTACAGCTTCTCCCAAGAACTTGTTATAAAAGCAGTCTTTAGACCTAGGCTAAATTTACTAAACTAGAATGTATCAAGTTTGGAACAAGATATATAATTTTAGAAAGAAAAAGGCATGTTTATTTTGAAGTAATTTTATATTTGCAGAAATGTT
Source organism: Grammomys surdaster (assembly GCF_004785775.1). Taxonomy (NCBI): domain Eukaryota; kingdom Metazoa; phylum Chordata; class Mammalia; order Rodentia; family Muridae; genus Grammomys; species Grammomys surdaster. The sequence continues at coordinate 1,956,289 of NW_021604564.1, read as the reverse complement.
ACAAAGATGTTATCCACAATTCCTACACATGTCTTACTCATCTTCCCCTGATACGCTTGTCTTACGCAATGACCCTACAATGAAAACAACACGGAAATCACCTGCAAGCTGACGAGCTCCAACTCCACGCTGCTCAAGTTTCCCTCCTTTTCACACTCATGTTCCTTTTCTGTTTCAGAATACCATGTTACTCTTCAATTTCATGTTTCCTTTGTAAGGCCCAAAAATCACTGAAGGAAGACCCGACTTAGATAGTGTGCAAAGACAAAGAGTGTTTATTCTACAGAAACCTCTAGCATGCAAGGTTACCATTGTTTCCAAAGGGCAACACCCACAGAGACATTCAGAATTCCTTTTATAAACAGTACTGCTTAATTGCTTCTGAGATAACAGCAGACTTCTAAATCTTAGGGCACATTCCAATGGGTTACAGAAACCACTGACCAAAGGTCATGAAGAAGAGCTACACCACAGGACCCCAGGTCCAAAAAGAGGAGATATTGACTAGTTTGTCTAAACAAAACTTGAAGGACAGCTTAGCTATAGCCTTAAACTTTTCTATGACCCTGCAAGCTAGTAGCAAAGGGTGAAAGTTAAGCCAGATGATTGCTCCTAGTGCATATGCACATAAGCATTCTCTGTTATAACCTCTTATTCTATTTATTACTGAATTTATGTGTAGAGTTGCAGTGAATTTTTTTCACCATGTGAACACGTGCTCTAAGAGTCTTACAAGTACTGAGAAAAAAAAAGGGCAGAGGGAAATCCCCCTCCCTTGAGACTTCAACTTAAAGAAGCACAATTCCCTGCCCAGGCTTTACCTAGCCTCCCAAGGTGTCATTTTGAGGTGCTAACTGGATTGTGCCAAAGCCAGCCTTAAGGCTACTCATTCCGGCAGATCAGCTGCAGAACTGCAAAAGCAGAGTACCTTTCACCCAGGAGAGAGGGAGAGAGAGAGAGAGAGAGCAAGCAAATGGTCAAATGGTTCATGGCCTAGTTTCTGAATGGGATATGAAAAATGAACTCACCTTTACCTTGTGAAGTTCATCTGTCGTTACTGAGACATATACAAATAGGTAGGAGTACTTTGATTTTGAGAAAGCAAGAAGCCTACATGCAGGGGTTGACCACTTACTAACATGATGACCCCAAACAAAGGAGCAAAACTCTTTTTGGGTAAACTACAGGAATTTTAGCTAAGGTTATTGGTAGGTGCTAGAGTAGTTACATGGGTCAGTCTCTGATTGGCTGCTATGTAAGCTTTACTGTATTTGGTGAAGCCTTGAGGGAATTCCAGGACCTCAGCTCTGAGCTTATCCTCCCTTGGTCCTTAATCAATGACTAGCAGTGCATTGGCAGCAACTCCTTCTGAGGAGCCCAATCTGCTTCCCTGGGAAACTGAAGCTTTTTTTATTTCCAAAATTTTTAATTTTTTAGGGGACTCATCACCATGACAGTTTCCATCTAGTTTTGGGATAATGAATACATATTATAGGAGAGCATTGAGTAAAGCTTCTTCTTGGGACCCAAAAATCATACTAAAAATACAAATGGAGTTATAGATACTTCGCTTTCCTCAGTACCAAATGGTTTTTCTTACTTTCTGGATATCATGATTAGAGAAAACAAAATTCCACAGTCTAGTTTAATTAACATGAAAACAGAAATTTCTGAAGCTTTAATTCTTACAGGTTCAGAACCATGCAACATGATGCTAACTAGAATTTCTTTCCATTTTCTTGTTTGTTTCTTTGTTTGTTTGGAGATACAGTCTCACAGGCTGGCATCCTCCAAGTCATGTGCTTACTGACACAGCCTCCTAAATGCTGGAGTGTACAGTCTCCTCCCCATCCTCTTAGTTGGCTTTAGTTCTTCTATCAAGTTTTGTATATCTAAACATTGATGAGGATAGATGACAGTGATTGTTTCCAAACAAATCAGTTAGATATATATTCCTCCCTGCCCTGAAGTGAAGAACTTAAACTTCCCAAAATAGGAACATGTTATCCTCTCCCATCCGGGAACTGACAGGACAGAATTTCCAAAAAGAGCACAAAGAGTAAACAGACTATCAAAGCCAGGTAAATGTTTTAGTTCTTTCTGATGCAAAGTAAAGCTACACAGTTAGAAATCCCCCTCCAGGCAACACCCGGGTACCTCACAACAGTCTGAACTGAGGCTTGCTACCTTCCCACAGAGTCTAACAGCCAACATTCACTTCACAATACTCCTCCTCCTCAGGGCAACAACTGGCTTGGTGTCTTGCAGCTCTGACTGTAACACAAAAAATGTAGCCTTTGACTAGTCCCCAGATAACTGTATCTGACTATACAGGAGTCCATCCCTGTTTCCCTCTTTTTGGAGAGGAAAAGGCCAAACTGAGCAACCAAATGAAATCCAGCATGGGGTTGACTCTAGGTCTCTGTGGTAAAAGGGTCACTCCTGGACTGTGCTGACTATTTTTATGACAGAAGCTCAAGTCATCTGAGAGGAGGGAACCTCAATTAGAAAATATGTAAAGGATCAGACTGTAGTCAAGCCTATAGGGCATTTTCTTTATTACTTATATAAGAATGTAATTCCAAATCTCAGCGTGAACTTAAAATTAAATGGAAGAATGTAATTTCAGGTCACAGCATGAAGGATTCTTAGACTTGGAGTTTCGATTTACACTCAAATATTAGCGGGCCCCGAGGCACATCCTGGGAAGAGTACAACCCAAAGGCTCGAACAAACATTCCAGAGGAAAGGGCCCAAGATAAGGGAGATATGCCCTTAAAGCAATACACTTGGATAAATAGAAGCCACTTAAACGAATTCCCCCAGATTATAAAGATAAAGGTGTAAATTTGAGTTACTTAGGAACTGAGCCTGGGGACAGAAACTAGGCTTGGGAACAACTGTTTGAAATCTTGTTTAATATTGTCCAAGAAGCTGTTAACTGTCCTTGTGAACTCTGTATATAAACCACCCTTTGCCTCAGTTTGGGGTTCTTTCTCACCTACGAGCAGAGGGGCCCCGATGCACCGGCCACATCAATCTATCAATTCCTCAATAAACCTCATTCGATTACAGTGAGTCTCATCCGTGAGTATCTCTGGGGGAGCGCGTCCCGTGGTTTTGGATCTTTAGAATCCAACACGTATTGATGTGGAAAGATCAAGACCATTGTAGGTGGGGTCATCTCTGGGCTGGTGGTCCTAGGTCCATAAGAATGAAGACTGAGCAAGCGAAGGGGAGCAAGCCAGAAAGCAGCACTTCTCCATTACCTCTTCATCAGCTCCTGCCTCCAGACTCTTGCCCTGTTTGAGTTCTTGTCTCAACTTCCTTTGATGATGAATTGTGATATGGAAGCAAAAACCAAATAAATCCTTTCTTCCCAAGTTACCTTGGTGATGGTGTTTTATCACAACAATAACAGTACTAGCACAAGGTCCATGATAGGACCTTGAACTTCAGTAATCTATATGCTATGAATTCATCTAGAGTGATTTCTACTCAAGACAGCAGTAGAAGCAAATGCCACCCCATAGGCTTTCACATAACCTGGAAGCCTCTCCAGTCTGCTTTCCAACTCCAACCCCAAACCTCAACCCCCAACCCCCAGCCCCACCCGTAGCGTTTCTAGTCTGACACCACACAGGTGCTCTCAGGTGTTCCATTTACTAAACTCTGGGAATTCTTTTCACTAGTCAACCATCCTGGGTGGGAGCCCATAGTCTTGACTACAAAGACCATAGGGAATGTGACACAGAGAGTTTAGGAATGTAACAAAGTCCAAAGCACAGGCAATGTAGTATATACTCAGCCTAATCCACAAGTTTCCTCCCACTAAACAGGTTTCATGCTGCCACTGGGCTACTAACATTATTTTTCTATTATTTTTTCTCCCTGGCCCCTCCTTCCAAGGAAAGCCAAATTCCCAAGAGAGAAGGAATTAGGGGAATTAGAGTGGAAACAAGATTGGTTATAAATTAATTATTGTTGAACCCAGGCAAAAGCTCCCTAAAAGGTGAATTACATTATTCTGCTACTGCTATTTATTACTAATAATAAATTCTCATTTATCTATTACAAATTCTCCATTAATAAAAGTATTTTAAAATAATTGGGTTATAAAAATAAGACTACATTCAGATGTTGCTAGTCACTGGTTAGATTCTATGTATAAAGTCAACTCAAGTGCTGAATTAACTATTATGGGACCAAAGCTCCCAAGTGTAACGCAGGGTTATATTCCCTCAAGCTTTGAGTAACATTTTCATCAACAGATCAATTATGTAGCCTTGTTTTGACAATATTTGTGCTTAAAGACACTTTATTGTAAACTGTTGATTCATTAACCTTAAACTCAAAGACAACAGCACAATGATACCACTCTGAGTAAGATTATTCTAGTACACTTACTTTTTCTGTAAGGCAATAACACAGTCTCTTGCAGGGGGTACACTAAATTAAAATGTGGCAGCCATTTTAAACAATAAACTCAGCAGGGAAGAGTTTGGATGTGTGAAATATACTATCAAAAGGAAGCTTGTTTACACTGTAAGCTCTGAAACAAGAGGGAAAGATATAATCTGGTTTACCTCTTCTTGGTCCTAACCCTTCTTCTGGCAATGCAAATCCTTTTTCAGTCCTGCATATCCATATGGCTATGACCAAGAAGATGGGCTCAGAGCCTACAAATACCTTATTAATAGGCATATTTATAAATACAATGTCAGCAAGCGAAGAGGCACAAAACATTATTAATTAAGCAAGTGTTCCTTCTTCTTCCTGCAGACAATACTAAATTATTTAGAGATGGTTAAAGGGTAATTTACTATCCATTGACAATTTCACACATACGTAATGTATTTTGGTCATTTCCATCCCCCATTGTCCTCTCTGATTTCTCTCTCACTCCTGCTGAACACTTTCTTTTATCTTAACAATTTCCCCTCCAATTTTTATGTCTTTTGATTGGTTTGTATTGATGATTCACTAAATTTAATTATTACTGTTGCTAAGAGGACGGGGTGGGGGGTGGGGGGTGGAGAGTGCTAAAGGCATATTATACCAGTAGACCACAACACTTTATAGTACTTTCCCATTCTCCACATCTTACATTCTTTCTTATACCTCTTTCGTGATGCTTTCTAAATTTTAAAAGGTGACATAAATTTTATAGATGACATATTTAGGGATAAGAATTCAATGTCACATCTTCGTAGCATGTTGAGTAGTTACAAGGTTTTTTTTTGTGGTAAATAATTAAAATGGCCTCTGGCTCAAGCCAACTATCCAAGCTGCAGCTCTGCCTAGCCCAGCAGCCATGTTTCTTGGCCTGAGGCCACGTGCGTGCAGCAGCTAAAACTGGCTAGCCAGAAACACCATCCCTGCTACCCACAAGATGCCAGCATGAGAGATGGCTCTGCCAATCTTCCACGCTGTCTCCACAAGGCTGGGCATTGCCCAGACCATTCTGCCATCCATGCGGGCCCAGTTAGAGAATGAGACTCTAATTTTTATAGATTAATCAAAGGCTTATATATTTGGTAATGATCAGTAACAAGATACCCATACAATCAGAAGAGTAACCCAATACCCAGCCTAGATATACCAATTACCTTTGACTGCAACAGACATGTGAACATCCACCTCCATCTCCTCTCTGTCTTGTTCTCCCAGCTCCTCCTCTTCTTTTTTCTCTTCTCCTCCTTACTCCTCCTCTTCCTCTCCTAACTCCTCCCACCTTAGCTCTCCTACAAGTTTTGGCATTGGCTCTCACATACTGCAAAGACAAACTTCTCTAGCTAAGGCTGAAAATAGTACTAATCTGTAAGTATAAAGCAAATATGTAGTGAACCATTTGGCATCATATCTTTTGGGGTCTAGGAATTGCCAGTTGAACCCCACATATACCAATTTCAGTTAAGCAAGAATAGTTTATTGAACACACACCATAATATTGGATGTCCAGGGCCACAAGAAGGAAAAACCTAATTGTGGAGCCAGTCTGTTCTCAGGGCAGGCTTTTCACATGAAAAACAAGGTTCAAAAATTTGAAGGCAAGCAGTGAAGTGGCACAATATTTTTGACTAACTAGACACAATATTATCAGCCAACCTTTAAGCTGGTTGGTTCTGAGTAAGGTAAGAAAGTTGGTGGACAGGTGGTTAACAGGGTAATTTCAGAACACTGAGATAACAGGGTACAAGTATTTCAACCATAAGTTCTTGGCTTATTAGAAACATTTTCCAGTGTCAGAAATGGATAATTACTTCTGGAAAGTAGAGTGTGAGAATCTGAACTTAATTTCACCTTATGAGCAAAATGGAGACAGAATACAGAGTGGTTATGTTAAAAGGAGTAGACCTCAACATCCCCCTCTTGAGCTTGTAGTTTAGAGTCAAATCATTGACTCCATGTTGTTCTTTAAAGAATCATAGTGAGTTCTTAAACGATGAGTTTAACTGTAGAGATCCTTTTTCAGATGCAAGTCATGAAGGCATTAATAAGCATGGCCCACAGGTTAGAATTAGCAGTAATATACACAGAGGGCCTACCAAGGCAGTAATCAGACACATTAACTAAGGAGACCAACTGAATAACCTTCCAAACCATTTCATATCTTTTTGTCTCTCTTGTTCCCTATTGAGAAGGTTAGTTTTAACTTCAGCCAAAGTATTCCTAATTACCCCAGAATGATTGACGTAGCAACAACATTACTCCCTTAGAGTTATATGTAATCCTCTTTCCTTGAGGAACAACAAGTCTAATGCTCAATGGTTTTACAGGACTACCTCAGCTAAAGAGACACCTGTTGTTCAAAAATGAGATAGCTGAATGTGATTGAGCCAGATCTTTGTCCACCTGCTCATTTAACAGCCTGAAATTCTGTCGCCTTGTAACTAGAGCACCAGTCCCTATTGCTGCTGATCCTGTAATACCCATCCCAATCAACACTGGCATTAAAATAGGCACATCTCTCCTAGATCGAGGGCTAGGATACAGGCCCATGTGATTCTGCTCTACTGTCTTTCCTTCTGTAATATGTTACTACATGGATAAGCACATATAATTCAGGCTTTTGCTTGTTTTCGAAATGAGTTAATGATAAACATGGAGAAAGGCTAAGTGCATTTAGGTACTACTAGGAGGTTAGTCTTTTATAGTGTTGACTAAAGGGGCCCCCTGTAACAAAAGGGGGCTCAGGGACCACAAAAGGAGGGGCCACATTCTGAGAATATGGCATATTCTGAAAAACCACCTGGGGGACTGATATTGTCTCCATGCCCTAGGAGGTTGTAATACCTACTTTTGTCACAGAACTAGGTTTTGAGATTTGTGGCAGAGGTCTTATTGGGTGTGGAAGCTCAGGTTTTGCTAATCACTGGATTGAAAAATACATTCCAGGGACTGGTCCCATCACAGAAGATCTGAATCCCTAGGTATCTTCAATGACCCAATCAGCATAGGGAGAAGGGGATCTCAAGATTTGAGAGTTCTACTTTCCATCCTGGGGCCCAGGTTTCACATCAGTCTTGGCCAGCAGGCATTAAACAGAGGTCTGGGGAGGTCGCCTGAAAGGGTGGGGGGTAGGCAAAGATGCAAAGAATCACGGCTTGTCTATAGGCTGATCAAACCATAATTTTTACTTTTTTCACACAGGGGTTATATACACAAAAAGGCAGGATGTGGGGAAAGGGATGACGCAGGAGCAAGGGGTGTTCAGGAGGAGTACAGATATCTTCCAGAACAGAGTGTCAGCTGGGTGAAGGTTCAGGAACAGACTTCGCCTATGATTTGCTTGTCTTTATCTATGTTGGTACTATCCACCAAGGTTACCTATCTTCAAGGTCTATGACTATTCAGCCTGGCAATTTTCCACCAAAGCTGCTTGTTTACAATAGCTTCTAGCCATCTCTTTCAGTGTTTTTCCACAGAGACCCAAGACTTTGTGTTAGCAGGCATGTATGTCAGGCCTATTGTTGATTTTAGGCTTATGGCTGATTTTAGGCCTTTAGTGTATAAGCAGGGCTGCCCGTGACACACACCCCCAAGGGCATCTTCTGTTTCTCAGAGGGGAAGACAAACTCTTTGGATAGAGGGGGAGTTGACCAGCATTGGAGAGAGGCCTGTCAGTTGTGTAAGGGCAGAAACAGATCCTCTGAGACTGTGTCTTTTAACACTTTATTGAGACTGAGACCCTGTTATTGGTGGCCTGAAATCTATGGCTGGTGAACATCATTCCAGGGTCCTTCCTGATCCATAAAGGCAGAGTCTCCAAGTCTTCCTTGTATCCCATACAATGGAAACAAGCAGAATATAGGTGATATGCCCACCAACTACAGTCTGGCTGGCAGTGTCAGTCTCCAAAAGAGCTTGTACTAGGTCAGGAACGGCAGAGGTAGGGGTGATGGTACCTAGAATGGGCAATGGTTGTCGGTGATGTAACTAAGCCCATGTTGGGCAAATGAGGGTTGGCTGCCTTTTTCTGTGCCAGTGAATGCCCCTTTCTGGTGCTTTCAGACCAAAAGTATTTGTTCTATCATTTGTCCTTTGTCTAAGTGAGGACAAGACTCTCTTCTTCCTTTCCTGGTAGTTGTAATGACCATTCTCATAGGGCTTATAATTGATCTCAACAGGTGGCACTATCCAAAACATGTTCTTTGTTTTCCTGTATTATCCTCCATTTTATTTATCTTAATTTGAATGGGGTTGATTTTCCCCAGTTTTTTTAGAGTGGCTCTCAACTCTTTGTAACTAAATATCGTTATCCTTATCAGTTATCCAGGGTGCTAATGTTTCATAGCCCCATATAACAGAAAAGTATATATCTTGTCCCCCACAATCCAGGTCTCCATTTGAGGGAAAGGTACATCAAATGTGAGGGTAGGGGAACCATAGGCAGTATGATATTAGTAATTAGGCTCCCGTCTGTAATTCTAATCAAAGGCCATATGTGTTGTACTGGAGTATGTGCCTCAGCATCCCAAGGCAACATAAATAGAAAATTAGTGTTCAGAGTCTCCACCAGTCGGATTTTTAGTGGTTCCTATGGGTGTTGTCTGACAACCTATTATTGCTGGTCTGGGTATTGATGTTGTCATCCCATTTCATGGCTCTCTGGGTGATCAAGATCACAATGAGGGACTCTTTTTAGCATAGGCCCAGGGGCAGTTGTGGCCAGTAGTTATGGTACCATAATCCAGGTGGTGTCCTTTGTCATTGTGCCCATATCTTCTTGGAGACCTTTGGGGGGGTCACTGTTAAGATTCAGGAGTTTCTGACTGTCACAGTAAGTTTAAACATATTAAATGTCACATGCAGTAGATCTCTGACTAGTTTGAGGACTACCTGTATTACCTACCTAGCATATCTGAATTAAATAAACTTCGTCTATTCTTAGTTATCTGCTCTAAATTGTACCTTGTGAACATAAAACAGGAAGCTAAATAAAGCTTTAATTTTGAAATTAACTGCACCAGTACTTAGCATGACTTTAAATATATTTTGGAACATATTGAAGGATTTGATCATTTACAAGTTATTGACTATCAATCCCTATTAGACTCTAACCTTAAAAATTACAGTTTTGAATTAAAGATATTTAATATCAAAATAAAACTTTTAAAGCCATAAGCATACTGCATAAAGAGACTGGGAACTTTTCTGACCTTTATCTGACAGAATATAACAGAACACCAGCTTCCTGTAATGGTTTAGTTTAAACTGAAACCAGTGTCAGGACAGAAAAATGTTAATAAGTTGGGGAAAATGGCAAGCATCTTGTTTGAAAGAGCTCTTATCTGCTACTTGGGCATACTGGACCATTGCTGGAGCTCAGGCAAATCGAATAGTCTGTGATCCTTGACCTTTTTAATCCTGTAAACCTCTAAAAATTTTAAATTAACAAATTTCTTAATTTTTATTCTTGGAATCATTATGATAATTTACAGAGCAGTATATATGATATAATGAAAAGAAAAAGACAAAGCTACAACAGATTTAAAAATCCTCAGGAATGTATATCTGATTGACATCATATTGCATTAATCAATAGCTGTAGTTTTTGCAAACTATGGTATGACAGTGCGGAACAAGAAGGATTTCATGATTAAAGTGCAGTAACTTTTATGATTATGAATCATCCCTCCTTCTGTGGCAGATTTTTACAGCTCCTCTAATGGATTTGGAATGACTGTCTCAAAGTAATAGGCAGCTTTCCTGACAACTCCTCATTCTCTCACCTGCAAGAGTGTCCCATTTCTGTTTTATTTTTAAAACCTTCTGCTACCATATCCACCGTGTCCATTATCAGATCCATAGCCATCACCTTGGGGACGTCTGAACTTCTTCCACCAAGACTGCTCCACTTTGTGGGCCCATAATTTCCTTGCTGTTGTCCATTATAGCTTCCTAAAGTCATTAAGGTTTCCATCATCATTATAGTTATTTTCATGAAAACCACCATATATTAATAAAGGCATTTCACTTAACAATGTTTAGAATGTCCCATAGCTTTATATATTTAACCATAATCATTAAAATTTCCTTTTGTAGTATCAAAATAAAGTATCTTTTTAATGAGTGAAGTCATAGAACATAATCATAATTTTTAGAAGACTAAACCACCTCTGTTCAAATAATCATAATTTTTAGAAGACTAAACCACCTCTGTTCAAATTCCTGTCACTGTGTCTATCGTCTCCAGGTCAGGAATTTGAACAGAGGTATGTAACAATGGGAGATGGGGAAATAGGGGTAGCCACCAGCAAGCCCCAGATGCCAGGAAAGCAAGAGGCTCCCAGGATCCAACAGGGAGGACATTAGCTGAAATACCCAACAAAGGGGAGGGAGAACCTGAAGAGACCATATCCTGAGGTTATACAAGGCCCCCCAACCTTGGGATAGGACCACCCACTCATCTCCAAATTCTTAACTCAGAAGTACTCCTTTCTAAAGGAAATATGGGGGAGAGGGAGAGTGTGGAGCAGAGACTGAAGAAGAAAGACCACCCAGAGACTGCCCCATCTGGGGATCCATCCCATATGCAGACACCAAATCCAGACACTGTTGCTGATGCCAAGAAGTGCTTGCAGACAGAAGCCTGTTATAACTGTCTCCTGAGAAGCTCTACCAGAGCCTGACAAATACAGAGGCACATGCTTGCAACCAACCATTGGACTGAGCACAGGGTCCTCAACGGAGGAGTTAGAAAAAGAACTTAAGGAGCTGAAGGGCTTTGCAACCCCATAGGAAGAACAACAATATTAACCAACCAGACCTCCAGAGTTCCCAGGAACTAAATCACCAACCAAAGAGTACACATGGAAGGACCCATGGCTCCAGCTTCATATTTAACAGAGGATGGATTATCTGGCATCAATAGGAAGAGGAGCCCTTGATCCTGTGAAGCCTCGATACGCCAGTGTAGGGAAATTCAAGGTTGGTGAGGTGAGAGTGGATGGGTGGGAGGGGGAGCATTCTCATAGAAGCAGGGGGAGGGGGGTAAGAGAGGACAGATCTGGAGGGAAAACTTGGAAATGGAAAAACATTTGAAATGTAAATAAGTAAAATATTCAATAAAAAAAGAAAAGAAAAACTGAATTGTAATATATATATATATATATATATATATATATATATATATATATATATATATATATATATATCAGAGACCTGCCCGACTTTGGGATAAGCTGAAGTGGAACACAGAGTTGGACAAAGGCTGAAAGACTGATGATGTCTGGCCTTGAAACTCTCTACATTGTATTAGTGGCTACTGAAAACTTAACACTCTCTTGCTTATTTTGTGGCTGAAAACTGCTGGCTTTGACCATCAACATATGTGACATAGTAGTGAGGAATTAGGTAAAGGATTTCTTAGAAGCATTCCCTTCCCTGTCAAGCCATCCAGGAGCTCCTCCCTACACAGGCTCCCTACATCTTTGTGAACCAGAGAGGAGAGAGAGTCACTCATACAGTAAACACATACACCAGATACAGTGGGAAATGGCTACACCAATACATCATAAATTATAAACCAATATTTTATAACCAAGGCATACAAAACAATGCATTTAAAACCATTCAGAAATAAAGATGTAGTGGCCATATACATTTAAATCAGACAGACAAAATTTTAATTTCAAGAGAGGAGCATCTTGCTACCTGTTGAATCCAATTCTCACGAACACAGAGTGTTTGTATTGACATCAGCTTTCTTACCAGAGAAGCTAAGAAGCTGCTGCTATCCCTGGCCTGCTGCCAGCTTGACCCAGACAGGAGGCAGGGCTTCTCCAGCAGCGCTAGACACCTAGCTTCAGTTGCCAGTTTACCTTAATTCAGATGCTTTTTCTTAAAAAATTCTTGAAATAGATTAAAACTAAGCCAAGGGGTGAATGGCCAGCAGATAACATTTTAACCATTGTTCCCTCTGAATATGAAATACAGAGCAACAATCAAGTAATATAAGAAAACTACAGACATAAACAGACAGACATGGACAGACTGGCATGCCAAGGACAAACAATAAAGTTAGGGGAATGCCAGAGAGGGAAAAGAATCAGATGTCCCAGCAAAGGGGCCCAGAACTAGAACCAGGAGTTCCCCCAGTTAGAACCAGAGAGGAAGTAGAATATCTCCTAACCTCATCTTGACCCTAAGAGATGTCACTGTGTCCAGCCCTCTTCCTTTGGGTCTCCAAAAGTTTAGACCAACTAGAAACAAAACCAAACCAAGAAAAAGAAATGTGAAAGTACAAGAAACTTACCTCCTCACAGAGGGAGTGTCCTTGGTGTTGTTTATTAACACACCAAATGTTGGGGTCTAGGAATTGTCACTCAAACCACACGTACAGAAAACTCAATTAAGCAACAATAGTTTATTGAACGCACACCGTAATACTGGATGTCCAGGACCACAAGAAGGAAAAACCTAACTGTGGAACCAGTTTGTCTTCAGGACAGGCTTTTTATAGAAAAATCAGATTTAAACCTTGGAAGGCAATCAATCAGTAAAGTGGTACAATATTTCTGGCTAACTAGAGAAAGTATTATGAGCTAACCTTTAAGCTGATTGGTCCTGAGTGAGGTAAGGTGGTGGACAGGTGGTGAACAAGAAAATGTGAGAACACTGAGATAACAGGGTACAAGTGATTCGACCATAACCTTTTGGCTTATTACTGGCGTTTTTCATTGTCAGCTATGGATAATTACTTCTGGGAAGTAGAGTGTGAGAACCTGAACTTAATTTCACCTTATGAGCAAAATGGGGACTGAATTCATAATGGCTACAGTTATGTTAAAAGGAGCAGGCTTCAACAATACCTAGTTTGCAAAACTACAGTAAATTACCCCCTGGGGCCTAGAGCATCCCCATTCAACATCTTTTACTAAGTTTACTATACCAAACAGGGATTCTCTTTCATGGAACAGGCTTCAAATTCAACCATAAAGATAGTGGCTACTCCTGAATCCATCAGACCATTGGCATTCTTGCCTTGTATCACTCTCAGGGTTCCTAAATGGCTAAAATCTCTGACAACTCCTCCTTCTCAGCATACATAACATCTTCTGGCCCTACAAAAGCTAGCCTATTTTCCAGGGGCTTTCCTCACAAATAAATAATAAAAGGGCACTGATATTTTTATTTAGTAACCTATGTCTTTCCAGGAGCAGCATTAGATATACATGCACAGGATACCTCCAGTAGAGCTTTTTTTTAAAATCATATTTCTTAATTAACTTATCATCTAGTAGGTTTCTATATGACTTTTCATATATCCTTGTGATAAAATACCACAACCAATACAACTTATGGAATGAAGGATTTATAGTTCCAGAGGGATAAGAGTCCATCAACATCATTGTGAGGAACATAGGAGCAGGCAGACATGGCACCATAGCAGCAGCTGAGAGCTTACTTCTTTATCCAAAAACAGGAATCAAAGAGATACAGTAGTATCAGGTCTGGCATGACTGTGGAAAGGATGGCATGACATGGTTCCTACCCCCTAGAGCAGAACCAACAGGGCATGGGTCTCCTCAAATACCAACAGTTGTTATAGGTGTAATTCTTGCTTTTATAATAATGTATATATTTTACTTTATGTTCTGCCTTTGGGGAATGTTCTCCATGTCAAGGTTAATGACTCTATGTAATTGGGAACCACAGGATTCAAGTAAACAAGAATGTATCTGGGCTCCTCAAAAAAATGGTAACGCTTTGGCCTTTGGACCAACCTTTAAGGTTGTGGGAAACTCTGAAAATGTAAGTTCAAGAATATATAAATCAGGGTGATAACTGTTCTTTACAGGATTTCTCAACTATGGAAAATATATGAATGCAATATGAATTATATCGAGGGACTTCATGGACCTGAAAGAACAGAGGCAGTTACACAAATGAGCTGGCTTTCTTAGACAAATATTAAGAAGAGGGATAAAGAGATTTATGGAGTGGTGATCTCTGGACAAGAGCCCACCAACCTAAGCTTACTGTTTATGTTAGCAGTTGAACAAGGCATAGTTTGTACTTTTAATCTGGAATGAACTACAATCCAGAAATGGAGTGCACACTTATGATCCAAATCTTGAGGCTGGAAGGCAGGCTTTTGATGCAGATCTTGAAGAATAATGGCTTTGAAAATCTTAGGGCCAGGTATGAGGGTATATACCTTTAATCCAAGGAGATAAAGGCAAGCAGATTTCTGAGTTCAAGACCAGCCTAGGACAGAGCAAATGAAGAAAAGTTTAGGTCTGGGCATATTGTTACGTATCTTTAATCCCAGAATTCAGGAGACAAAAACATTAGAATTCCCGAGTTCAAGGTCTATCCACAATGCAAGTTCCAGGATAGCCAAGCTTAGGCTGAGTTGGAAAACAGAAAGCTGGTGATAACATAACAGAACGTTGGGGCCATGTTCCAGCTCCAGCAAGCAGTAGTCTCAGCAGCTTGGGTCACCTGCATGTGGCTCATAAAGACTGTCTTTAGAGTCAAGAGGCTAAGGCCATAAATTCTGATTCGTAGGATAATCAAAAGAGAACCTATGGTAAATGATTGAATTTATATGCTATTACTAAGGAAGTATCTTACTCAAAAAAAAAAAAAGGCTTTGGTCTGCAATGGAGAGTGATCTGTAGCTGAGAGCTATCTTGAGCAGAACACAGAGCTGTCATCTTGCATCCATCACAGACTCCCAAGCTGAGGCTGATCCTCAGCACACTAAGTACAACTAATGTCTTTTTGAAGCTACAATGCCTGTCACCATGACCCATACCCTTTAGCAAGACCACACCTTCTCATCCTCCCTAACTAGTTCCACCAACTAGTGATCAAGTATTCTAATAGGCACATATGGTGGTCATTCTCATCCAAATCACTACTCATCTTTCAGTTTGCATATAGCCCCTCTCCCAGTCCTTCCTTTTTATATGGCCCGATTTCCATCCTTTCTTAAATGTCTTTATTCCCAGTATTTTTCACCTCTACCTTCATATCCCATCTGTTTTGCTATCTTCTCTTCTTGAAGGCTTCTCTCATTCTTCTCTCAGTGACCTATTTCTAGCTTTATGATTCCTATATTACTAGGTAAATCCACTAGATACAACCAAACAGACACTATTAAAGCCAAATAGAAAGTCTGTGTTGATAACCCTAGGCTACATAGGAAATTTGTCCAAATCATGCAGACCCATGCCTTACAGCCGTTTGTCTTTTATGCACAAAACCCACATCCTGGTTGATTCATGCCAATTAACAAGAAGCATAACTACAGAAACCAAAAAACCAAAGTTAGCATATTCAGAATTTTTTTACTCAGAGATATGTACTGAGCTTCACAGGGGATAGATAGATTGGCTCTAAGGCCCACAGTTTGGGTCTTTCTTAATTACCATACCCAGGATCTTGGCTTATGAGGCTTATGAGCCTTTCCCATGAGGAAACTAAGAAAACAAAATAGGGTAGTAATAGTCATAGGGCCTGGGTCAGTCTAATCTTTAGTGAGTCAGAGAACCTGGTGATAACCCATCTCTTGTTGTCCTCTGCATACTCCTTCAGCTGTGTGTGGTGGATTCACAGGATGACACTGGCAACCTTCACTGATATAGGGGTGGTCCACAGAGTATGGGCCTTTTCACATTCACTCCAGGCTCCAAGTCTGGGTGCTCTTTATGTATACAAGGTTGCCAGCCTGGAACTTTTGAGTGGGCTCACACACTGGCAAGGGGCACAACCTCTTAAATAATCTGGTGAATAGTCCTCTGTGTTTGTTTCAGGGCCTGTTAAAGACATGAGGAAGGGATGCTTAGGAAGGAAATGAGGAAGCCTTCCAATCATGATTTAAAATGGGTGAAAACTTCTCTATATGGAGTGCACTTAGCCTTCAGGAAGGCAAATAGAAGGAGAATGGCCCAAGTTTTACTGACCTCAATGATATATTTAAAGTTTTTGTCAAAGTTCAATTCATCCTTTCTACATGTCCTGAGCTTTGTGGCTTATAGCCACAATGCAGTTTCCAGTCAATATTTAGGACCTTTGCCTCATTTAGGAAAGCTCATTGAAGCCCAGGGAAAGGGGCAATGCAAATCCAGGGATTAACTCTTGGAGGAGTTTCTTGGTGACTAGTGAGGTTGTATCTGATAGGGTTAACTAGGTTTTCACCTGTCCAGAGTTGGCTTCTATGAATATTAACAAATATACATGTACCCAAGAACTATGGATTTTATCTCTGTGAAGTCCTCTTTGGCATATTCTCCACGGGTGCTTCCTCAGGCATGAATTCCTTCTGGGACTTTTTTTTCTTCCTTTCAGTCCTATTTATGCACAATTATGCTTCTGGATACAATGTCTTTGGCAAGATTATCTAGTCGAAGGAAATAATACCTGAGCCTGAGTAACTTAATAGTTTTGAATATCCCTAGATGGGTGGTCTGGTAGAACTTTGTGACCATATGTCTTCTGATAGCAGCAAGGAGTATAGGTCTCCCATCTGACAAGAACCACTACCCATTTCCCTCCTTTTTGACATCTTCTCTTTTTGCTCACTTAGTTTCTTCGTGTAGGTAGTTTGGGGACTAGAGTAATCAGATTTGGGCAGAGTAGCTAGGATATAAACAGCTCCACTGATTCTAGGGCTGCTTTCTATGCTGCCAAGTTACAGTCCTCATTCCAAGTCCACTGTCCAAGGTAGACTAGGGAAAGAGAGAAGTTTGTGTAGTTGCCCTTTGAGCAACCATCCATCAAGATCTCACCAGTCCAAATGGCTTTGCCAAAACTGAATGGGCTGCTCTTATGTTGACTAGGAAAATTAACAGATTTTCTCATCCCTTTAATGTTACCTTGGTTTCCTGGTTGCTCAGTGAAATGGAGGCCCAGCTCCATCAGTCCTTGCTCAAAGGGAGGATGGGATATCTTCTTCCTTCTTCCGATTAGGACATTCACTCATCCATGGATCTTTTCTCTGTAATAAGCACATTGGTCCTTTTCTAATCTTTTCCTTTCCTGTTGTCTCTGGCTTGCCCTTCTGAGAGATCCTTAACCAGACTCCTTGAGCACTGCTGTGATTGTTCAGATCAATCTTTTGTTCTGCTTTTCTTCTACAGAGTCACAGTTATTGAAAACATTTTGAGTAGTCTCAAATAATTGGGATATTTATTTATTTATCTATTTATCTATTTATTCATTTGGTTTTTCAAGACAGGGTTTTCCTATGTATCCCTGGCTATACTGGAACTTACTCTGTAGACAGTCCTTGAGCTCAGAGATCCTAATGGCTCTGTGTCTTGTACAGGATGTACTGCCACACCTGAACCTAAGTTTTTCTTCACCTAAAACTTGCTGTGTCCCAGGCTGGTTTGAATTTAGAAATCTGCTTGCCTCTATCTCCAGGGATTAAAGGTATACACCCCCATGCCTGGGTTTAAGCTTTTCAAAATCTTTAAGATCTGCATCAAAAGCCTGTGCCTTCTAGCCTCATATGCAGTCCATTTCTGGATTGGAGTTCATTCCAGATTAAAAGTTCAAATGATTCCTTGTTCAACTGCTAACATAAGCAGTAAGCTTAGGTGGGTGGGCTTTTGCCCTGAGATCACGATTCCCTAAATCTCTTTATCACCTTGAATATAGGATTTGGCTCCATTTCACTTTCTGATGCCCCTTTATTGTTTGAACCATACATTTTGTATTTAGTTTAGCTAGCTCTTGTTTTTTAACTATTTTTTTCCTTTTCATGATTTAGTTTTTTCCTCTATTGACCAAACCATGTCTCATTATCTGTGCTGGCTTTGGTACAGCTGTCTCTGTTCTTTAAGGTCCATGAAGCCCTTCATTAAATTCATATTGCATCTTTATATTTTGCATAGTTGAGAAAGCCTGTAAAGGACAGTTCTTAAACTGACTTACATATTCTTAAACTCATGTTTTCAGAGTTCTTTTCCATAGCCTTAAGGGCTGGTCTGAAGGTCACAGTGTTACCATTTTACTGAGAAACACCAGACACATTCTTGCTTACTGAAATCCTGCTGCTTCCGATTATCACAGAGTCATTAACCTTGGCATGGAGAATATTCCCTGATAACCTTGGCAGGGAGAACATTACCCAAAAAACCTTGGCAGGGAGAACACTATCTGAAGGAAAAACATAAAGTAAAATATGTACATCATTATACAAAGACAACTTATGCCTACAGCAACTGTCAACACTCAAAAAGATCCATACCCTGCTGGCTCTGCTCCAGCAGTGAGAACTGTGTCACACTGTCCCTATTGCTATCTTGCCAGACCCACTATGCATTCAAACTTAGATTGTAAAAGCTCATGACAGAATGATGAAACTAGAATTTAGACCAGATTTTCATATAGTTATGTTAGTTTTCTGAACAAACTATAGGCAATTTTTTTTGAAAGGCCTTCCCCCTGACCCTCCAAAATGATAACCTGTATGTGTTAAACGTCACAGGACCATAAGCACCACTTTGGAAATGAGCATTTTTTAAATAAGTGAATGTAATGATATGGGCATTGAAGAGGGGAAAGTTGATAGTAGGACACAGAGAATATGTGAGTGGAGACCCAGAAGAGGTCTCTAGGGGAAAGGAGGAATCAGAAATTCTGAAATCCAGGACTTCTGAAAAAATCCTAATTATTGAGTTACTTTAAACACATTGTATGAGAGAGGTCTATTTGCTTATTTAGACCCTTTTCCCCAGGAAGAAACCAAATACTGAGTAAGAATGCTTTATTTTTGGGCTGTGGAGTGTATGATAGTTGCCATCCATTCCATTCCAGCAATTAGGTAAGGCTGTAAGGTGTCTGCTATCCCCACAGGTCCAAACAGCAGTACTACTCTCTTCAGGCTATAGTCAGAGTAGTCCATGGTTTCAGGCCTGGCAGTCCTTGGAGATACATAGAAGACCAGGAGCCAGAGGGACCATTTCTGATAGCACAGGAGTGGCAATGTTTTGGTAAAGGAGACAGTAGTTGATGGGTAACTGGCAGTGTTCCACACATAGCAGCAGAGGACTGAAAATTGATAATGGCTATTAAAGGGCATTTAAAAACTCCTTAGCAATGTTGCTGGAAATGGACTTGGGGACCACATTTGCCAAACCTCCGTAAAGAGTGATCAATATTGATCCCTAATACTTCCTCCAGGTAGTGAAGGCATGTATGGGCTTGTTGCTATGTGCAGACTTTTTCTACGTCAGTTCCATGTTTTTACTTATTCATGTTTTCCCAATTCTTCCAGTCTCATCTTTTTTGTAATGCCATCCTTGATTTTATCCATCAAGGTTGTCTAGTCCTTTCATCCTCTGAATACCTTTCAAATATGACTCATAAATATGATTAATGAGTACTTATCATGTGGCTGATATGGGCTAAGCCATTAACATATGTTAGTTAATTTAGAGACAGTACAAGTATATCTTCATTTTGTACATGAGATAGCAGGCATTTGGAAGAATTTAGAAACTTGTGTAATGCCATGTGCAAAGTAGCAGTTTATGGGAGACTAAGAAAGCAGGTTCTAGGATCTGTTCCCTGGTATCTTCTGGGGTGGTGAGATTTTCTCATTCAGCTCTTACATTCTGTTTGTGAAGCTTGGCTCTGTAGCTCCTATTTGAATTCCTAAATCTTTCATTCCTGGAATTTCCTCATTTGGGTTTTTCTTTTTTCTGGTATTCTCATTTTTCACTGGAAGAAGTAGACCTCAAGGAATTTCACCAGGTGTTGCTGGAAGAAATAAGTGTCAGTTTGTCAAGACTCTGTGATGTATCTATTGAACTGGAGCAAGAAGCCTGAGCTGGGGGCTTCATGGGATACAATACTGGAATTAACAGATCTATGTTCATACAAAAGCAAGTTACTAATAACGATGGTGCCTTCTGTAGAGATGCTAACAGTCTGCAGGAGGGGGCAGATATTGGCCTTTTTTTTTTTTTTTGATTAAGCTGTGTGTTTAGGGGAAGGTTGAGAGCCATGTTCTTTATATTTGAGAACTTTTTACCTATCTCAGTAATTTTCACTCCTTTCTCTTTACTAAGAATTACAGTCTCTGAACTGAAAACTTAAAAGACACAAACACAACCATTTCTTTTCAGTGATAAAGTCTTGCTTTGTCTACTTGTTGCATGGCTTCATTTGTAGGACATTTTAGAAAAAGGAAATGAGACGGACAGTAAATAGGGGGCTGGGATACTATCAGAGACTGATTAACTGCAGAGGGACAACATGAGTGATTTTATTTTTACAAGATAAAATTCTGTCATGATTATGGGGGTAAGTTTATGACTATATGTTTTTCATATATTATAAAGTATAAATTTTGTTATGTGTATATTTCAAAATAACTTGGAATAAATGTCCTTACCATTTTAGGATGCTTCCCCCCAAGAGGAAATGAATAAATCTCTTATAGAAACTCACTAAAACAAAACAAACAGTGTAAGGAAATAAATAAAAGACTTGAACAAAGTCTTGAACAAATATTTGAATTGAAAATAAAATAAAAAAAATAATAAACCCCAAATGAGAATATTCTAGGAATGAAAAATTTAGGAATTCGAATAGGAACTACAGAGCCAAGCTTCACCAACAGAAAACAAGAGCTAGATGAGAAAATCTCAGGTGTAGAAGATACAAGAGAAGAAATGGATACATCAGTCAAAGAAAATGTTAAATCTAAAAAAAAAAAAAAAAAAAATCCTGACACAAAGCATTTAGGAAATCTGAGACATTATCAAAAGACAATATCTAAGAATAATAGTCAGAGGAAGTGAACATCTCAGGTGTAGAAAATACAATAGAATAAATTGATACATCAGTCAGAGAAAGTGTTAAATCTAAAAAAAAAAAATTTACTGACAGAAAACATCCTGAAAATATGGGATACCATGAAAAGACCTAACCTCTCAATCAACCAACTAGGGGAAGGACATTGAAAACAGGTTTTGGAGGGAAATTAATTAGCATGAGAACACCAGCAGCTACAGGATTCTTTAATTTATTTCTGAGTCTTAGTTCAGGTTAAAAAGCCCTATAAACCCTAAGGAAATAGATTCAGTCATTAAAAGTCTCCTAACCAAAAACAGCACAGGGCCAGGTGGTTTTAGCACAGAATTCTAACAGATTTTCAAAGAAGAGTTAATACCAATATTCCTCAAACAATTCCACAAAATACAAACAGAAGGAACACTGCCTAACTCATTCTATGTGGCCACAAGCATCCTGATAACCACACAAAGACTAAAGAAAGAGAACTTCACATCAATTTCACTTATGAACATAAATGAAAATAAGAACACATTAAAACATCATCCACCATGATAAAGTGGGCTTCATTCCAAGGATAGAGAGATGATTCAGTATATGAACATCCATCAACATAATCCACCATATAAACAAGGTAAAGAAGAAATCACATGATTATCTGGGGATCCAAAGGAATAAAGAACAGGGGCTAGTAACATGGTCTGCCTGGAGCTTAGGGCAGGGAAAAGGGCCAAGTAACATATAAAGGCAGATTTATCAGAAATACATCAGTGTTCTCAACAGAGAGTCTAAAAGCCAGAAGATTCTGGACAAATGGTCATGCAGACCCTAAGAGAACACAAATGCCAGTCCAGGATATTATACCTAGCAAAACTCTCAATCACCATAGATGGAGATACCAAAATCGTTCATGACAAAACCAAATTTAAACAATATATATTTACTACTCCAGCCCTACAGGGGATTCTAGAAGGAAAACTCCAACACAAGGAGAATATCTATAGCAAAGAAAAACCAAGAAACTAATTATCTTACAACAAACCCAAAAGGAGAGAATCATACACACATAATTCCACCTCCAACAACAAACATAAAAGGAAATAATAATCATATGTCTTTAATATCTCTCAATATCAATGGATATAATTCTCCAATAAAGACATAAACTAACAGCCTGGGTATAGAAGCAGGATCAAGCATTTTGCTTCATTCAAGAAATATACATCAGTAACAAAGATAGACATTACCTCAGAGTAAAAGGCTGGAAAAAAGTGTTTTTTTTTTTTTTAAGAAAATGGTTCCAAGAAACAAGTGGGATTTGCCCCAAATGCAAGGACATTCACATTTGTAGTGCAAGCATTACTAAAACTCAAAATACACATTGAACCTCACACAATAATAGTGGGAAACTTCAACATCCCACTCTCTGCATTGGACAGGTCATTGAAACAGAAATTAAACAGAGACACAGTGAAGCTAATAGAAGTTATGAACCAAATGGGTTTAACAGGTATATGCAGAATACTTCACCCTAAAACAAAAGAATATGCGTTCTTCTCAGCACCTCACAATACCATTTCCAGAATTGACCATATAATCAGTCACAAAACAAGCCTCAACAAATACAAGAAGATGGAAATAATGCCATGCATCCTATCACATCACCGTAGACTAAGGCTGGAATAAAAACAAAACCAACAAAAAGTCCACATATCCATAGGAACAGAACAACTCACTACTCAATGATAACTTGGTCAAGGAAGAAATGAAAGAAATTGGAGACTTTCTAGAGTTCAATGAAAATGAAGACATAGCATACCCAAACTTATTGGACACAATGAAAGCAGCTAAGAGGAAAATAAAAGCACTAAGTGCCCTCATATATAAGTAGGAGAGATCCTACACTAGCAACTTAACAACACTCCACAAAACACTAGAACAAAAAGAAGCAAATGCAAGCAAGAGGAGTAGATGGCAGGAGACAATCAAACTCAGGGCCAGGACAGAAATTAACCAATTAGAAACAAACAGAAAAATAAAAGTAAAAAAAAAAAATCAACAAAACCAAAAGCTGGCTCTCTGAGAAAATCAACAAGATAGTTAAACCTTTACCCAAACTAACTAAAAGACACAAACACAGTATCCAAATGAACAAAATCAAAAATCAAAAAGGAGACAAAGTAACAGAAACTGAGGTAATGCAAAAAAAATCACAAGATTCTACTACAAAAGCCTATACTCAGCAAAACTTGGAAATCTGAATGAAATGGAAAATTTTACAGAGAGATACCAGGTACCAAAGTTAAATCAGAATCAGATAAATCATCTAAACAGTCCTATAACCCCTAAAGAAATAGAAGCAGTCACTAAAAGTCTCCCAACCAGGAAAAGCACAGGACCAGATTGTTTTAGTGTAGTATTCTATCAAACCTTCAAAGAAGACCTAATGCCAATACTCTTCAAACTATTTGATAAAATAGAAACAGAAGGAACACTACCCAATTTGTTCTATGAAGTCACAATTACGCTCATACGTAAATCACGCAAAGACCCAACAAAGAAAAAGAACATTAAAACAATTTCTCTTATGAACATCGATGCAAAAATAGTTAATAAAATTCTCTCAAACCGAATCCAAGATCATAATAAAATGATCATTCACCATGATCAATAAGTCTTCAACCTAGGGATGCAGGGGTAGTTTAATACACAGAAATCCATCAACATAATCCACTATATAAACAAACTCAAAGAAAAAAAACCACATGATCATCTCATTAGATGCTGAGAAAGCATTTGACAAACTTTAACATCCCTTCATGGTAAAAGTCTTGGACAGATCAGGAATTCAAGGCCCATACTTAAACATAGTAAAAGCAATATACAGCAAACCAGTAGTCAACATCAAACTAAATGAAGAGATACTTGATGCAATCCCACTAAAATCAGGGACTAGACAAGCATACCCACTCTCTCCATATCCATTCAGTATAGTATTTTAAATTCTAGCTAGAGCATGAGACAACAAAAGAAGAATAAGGGAGTACAAATTGGACAGGAAGATCTCAAGGTATCACTATTTTCAGATGATATGATAGTATACATAAGAGATCAAAAAAAAATCTATCAGAGAACTTCTACAGCTGATAAACAACTTCAGCAAAGTGGCTTGATATGAAATGAACTCAAAACAAATCAGTAGCCTTCATTTAAAAAAATGATAAACAGGCTGAGAAATAAATTAGGAAAACAACACCTTTCACAAGTGCCACAACTTGTATAAAATATCTTGGTGTAGTTCTTACCAAACATGTGAAAGATATGTATGACAAGAACATCAAATCCTTGAAAAAAAGAGACCAAATCAGACCTCAGAAAATGGAAAAATCTCACATGCTCATGGATTGGTAGGATTAATGTAGTAAAAATGGCCATTTTACCAAAAGCAATCTACAGATTTAATGCAATCTCCATCAACATTCCAACACAGTTCTTCACAGACACTGAAAGAGCAATTCTCAATTACATATAGAAAAACAAAAAACTCAAGATAACAGAAACAATTCTTAACAATATGAGAATTTCATAGGGAATCACCATCCCTGACCTCAAGTTGGACTACACAGCAATAGTGATAAAAGCTGCATGGAATTGGTACAGAGACAGACACATCAATCAATGGACTAGAACTGAAACCCCAAAAATAAGCCCATACACTTATGGACACTTGATCTTCAACAAAAAAAGCCAAAACCATCCAGTGGAAAAAAGAAAACATCTGTAATAAATGGTGCTGGTCCATTTGGTGTATGTGAAAAAATGAAACTATGTGCATACTTATCACCTTATACAAAGCTCAAGTCCAAGTGGATCAAGGACCTCACCATAAAATCAGATATATTAAATTGAATGGAAGAGAGAGTGGGAAAGAGCCTCTAACTCATTGGTACATGGGGACATTTCCTAAATAGAACTCCAATGTCTCAGGGTCTAAGATCAATAATTGGTAAATGAGACCTCATAAAACTGAAAAGCTTCTGTAAGGCAAAAGACACAGTCAATAGGACAAATTGGTAACCTATATATTGGGAAAAAAATCTTCACCAGCCCCACATCTGATAGAGGGCTAATATCCAAAATAAATAAAGAACTCAAGAAGGTAATCTCCAAAAAAACAAATACCCAATTGAAATTGGGGTACAGAGCTAAACAAAGAATTCACAACTGAGGAATTTTGAACGGCTAAGAAACACATAAAGAAATGTTCAACATCCTTATTTATCCAGAAAATGCAAATCAAAACGACCATGAGATTCCACCTCACACCAATCAGCATGGCTAAGATCAAAATCTCAGGTGACAGCAGATTATGGCAAGGATGTGGAGAAAGAGGAACACTCCTCCACTGCTGGTGGGACTGAAAGCTGGCACAACCACTTTGGAAATCACCCTGAAGTTTCTCAGGAAATTGGAAATAGGGTCTACCTGAAGACCCATCTATACCACTCTTGGGTGTATACCCAAAAGATACTATGATGTATGTCAAGGACACATGCTCCACTATGTTCACAGCAGACTTATTTATAATAGCCATAAGCTTAAAACAGCTCAGATGTCCCTTAAGGGAAGAATGGATACAGAAAAAGTGATACTTTTACACAGTAGAATACCACTCAGCCATTAAAAACGACGACTTCATGCATTTTGCAGGCAAGTGGATAAAACTTGAAAATATCATCCTGAGTGAGGTAACCCAGACCCATAAGGACATACATGGTATGTAGTCACACTGAGCATTGCCGAGACCATCCCGCCATCCAGGTGGGCCCAGTAATAAAATGAGACTCTAATGTTTAAAGATTAATCAAAGGCTTTATATGTTTGGTAATGCTCAATAACAATATGCCCATATAAAGAGAGTTGTTTTCCAATTAGCTAACCTAAATAAAAGTTATTACCCGTGACTGCTCCCCATACCTGCGTGGCTCTCCATCCTCCTACATCTCTCTCTCTCTAGCTCCTCCTCTCCCTTTTTCCTCTTCCTCTTCTAACTCCTCCTACAGTCCTGTCCCTTGGATTCTGCAGTCAGAAGGTGTGTGTGTGTGTGTTGTTTGGTGTATTTTGTTGTGAGTGTGAGATATGTGTGTGTGAATCTCTATGTGTATATTCACTTGGACATGGAACATTAGAACATCATTAAGAATCATGAGGACCAGAATTTATGAAAAATTGCTGTGCCTGCTCTGGATAGTACCACTTCACTTCAGACAAATATTGCATACAGCCACCCAACTTTCTGCATGTCTACCCAGTTCACTAGAATAAAAAAACAACAAAATTTTTTGTAAAAGTTTTTCAGCTGTTTATAAAGGCAAAAATATTATCTGCAAAGGAATGCAGTAAGTGAAGGTGAAAAAAAGGCTGCTGTGGCAAATCAAGATACCTGAGAGACAGGAAAGGCTAGCTGAAAGTTTGCGTCCTTCTGGGTGGTGACTGCCCACTGGGTGTTCAGGTGGCTCAAAGTCTCCTCCCTGCATTCTGTTTTTGTTCTCCTCATTTTCTGTAGCGAGCCGTTCTACTGCTCCGGTCTGCAGGTCAGGGAGCAAGAGAGAGAGTGGGGACAGGGATGCAAAGAATGGAGACAAGACGAAGTCTGGTCAAAGACGAAGTCTGCCTGCTGGAGATGGAGTCTGAGTCTGTCTGCTCTCTGTCGAGTCTGTCTAGTTGAAGTCTGTCTGGAGACGAAGTTTGTCTGCTCTGACTAGTCTGTCTGCTCTCTGCCTCTGACTCTCCGTGGAGTCTGTCTAGCTCTCTGTCGAGTCTGACTAGCTCTGACTCTGGGTCCGCCCTGGCTTCTCCTTTTATATCTCTCCTGAGTCAATCAAGTGCTGGGATTAAAGGCGTGTGCTACCACTGCCTGACCTTGACTGAAAGGATCAAGATAATTATCAGAGTGTGTTCAGCTGTTGTAAACAAGTCTCTTGTCAGGGTATATGGCTCAAGATGGCTGCAAAGATGATGGCTGCAAAGATAATAGCCGCCTTCAGCTCAGAGTCGGCTCCCAACAATTTTCTGCTACCATTTTCTTTCCATCTTTTTCTAATTATGGTTTCTTTAACCTTTGCCTTGAAGATTGGCCTGAATTTTATTCTTTGAGAGATTCTGAATGGGAGAAGCATGTATCCACAGAGAAAATAGAGATCAACAGAGTTGTCTCAGTATTTCTCAGAGCAACTCATAATTATAAACCATTAAAATGTTTATTATCAATGAGTGAAAAAGGACAATGTGGTCCAGCTCTTCCATAGACTACTGTTTAGTAAGAAATGATACATGCGATCATTTTGTTGTGAGTTAGTTAACCTTCTGGTACTCAAAGTAATCACTGACCCAATACCCTTACAAGGAAGAAAATTTTATTTTGACTTCCAGATATAGAGATTTTCTAGTTTCCAGAGCTTATTGCATGGGCCTAAATTAAGGCAATCTGTGGTTTAGAGAGATCTACTTGAAGGAAGCTTCTCACCTCAGAGCAACTTGGAAGTGTTAAGTGAGATCAAGGGCTCCTCCACCACTATCCCAAAGTCCTTTGCTAGGGACCCAGCCTTTCTACCTAGCATAGGGAACATGATAAACAAGCATGGCTGAAACACCACAGATCCTAGTGTATATCCATTAGGTTTATAGCACAAACACGTCATTGACTAATCTCCCCACTGTTTTCCTCTGCTGGTTACCAAATATGCATGTGGTGCACGAATACTCAGGCAGGCAAAATACCCACACATATACAATAAAATGGAAAGAAAAACCAGGAGGAAAGTACAAAATCTTCCACACATCTATATGCCCAAAGCTTCCTTTGTTTTCCTGCTTCTGTGATGCAGGGTATAGGTAGAGAAGTTGTGGGCTAATGATCAATAATTTTCTTCTTAATAGTATCCTGGATGATCTCTTCTTACATTAGCTTTATCTTAAAAGTTAAACATGTGGATGCAGGGGATTGTGCTTGCATGTGTGCACACATATACTTGTGTGTGTTCAAATGTTTGTGTGTTTAAAAATGTGTGTGTGTGTATGTATGTATGTATGTATGTATGTATGTATGTATGTATGTATGTATATGGGTGCACCTAACACTCCCCTAAGAACACAATCTTCTAATAAACAGCAACTACTGAAGGGAAGGCTGTAATACCTGCTGAAGCAGGAGGAACTGACCACCACCCAGTAGTAAAAGAACTTGGCGGTAAAGCTGCAGCATCACTTCACTCTGTCCAAGATGAGGTCACAGGTCAGGTTTGGAGGAGCACATGGAGCCATATGAGTCCGCTGTATCTGTATCTCTGTCGTCTTTAGGATTATGGTCAACTGCACGGCTCTCAGCCATTGCCATGGAAAGCACAATTCAGAGAATAAGGCTGTCTCATCAAAAGAAACTTCTGTTAAGGAAACAATGTTTGACCTTTAGTCTTTATGAGGATCATATCTCCTTCTTCCTTTCTCAGATCTCTAGTATATTCTGAATATCTTGTCCTTTATGTCTCCCTACAAATATCCCAATAGTAAATCCAAACCTAGTAATGGAAGTGATAATTGCAGAGGACAGTTTTCCCCCCTTTTCTCCTCAGGAACATCACATTTAGAAGAAAGGTTCTACTCTTGGGCAGATTTGCATGCAACATAGTCTTGCTGATTACATGCTCTCTGCAATATGCTTTGGCTTCCTGTGAGAAGGTTTCTCTGGTTATAAGCAGATATTGAACCCATGCAGGATTCTGAATTCCTAATCAAAGCCTTCACTGCAATGCTGTGTAGGCTCCACTAGAGGGAATCGAGTTTCCCAGATTGTTCACATTCACCACGTATCTAATCCAGGCCATGCATATATCTCCTGAACTATGACTGAGACATTGCTATGCTGATTTTTTTTTTCCCAAAACAGTGTTTCTGGACCATTGGAGAAATTTTACGGTTTTTTTTGTAACATTTCAACTTTTAACAGTTTTGAAAAACTGAGAAAAAAATTAGGACAGGTTCTCTCTGAACATTTTTCTTTAGGAAAGGAAGGACTATCCTAAGCTGAAAGGTAATGCTGGATAGTTTATAGAGCTAGAGGAGGCTCAACAGCTGGCATGGCAGGTCCCTAAAAGGGGTTTGTTACAGCTGCCTTCCTCCAGTATGATCTAGAACAGGTCACAGCATAGGACAACAGCATTCTGAAGATGAACTTGCTGCAGCAGAAGCACTATGTACCAGGCAAGTGAGCCACCATTGAGCCCCATCTCTAGAAAGTAGGGAATTCATGGGATGGGTTTCCTTCCTTAACTTTTATTACTAATGGTATGTAGGCCCTTGTTTTGTCTAGCTTATGAATCTGTGGGACTGTTTCTAGATCTGATTGCCTTTCCTTCTTTGAAAGCACCATTTAAGGGAACTGAGGAGCCTGGAGGAAGTAGAAGACACCTTGAAGGCATGACATTCTTCACTCAAGGATCAAGTCCAACTCAGAAAAAGACACATTCTTGTCACTGTAAACTCACAAGTGAGGCAAATATCAGCCTACCTGTTCATGATCCAGCCACAGTCTGATCCATATAATCCACCCTCCCTGTAGAAAAGAGTTCATCAAAAAGGATCTTGAGATATATAGGACCTACCATAAATTACTGAGAACCTTGACATCTTCCAGCAAGTCATCATAGTGAGGGGTACAACACGAATGAACATAATTGGTGAGAAAGAATTCCTCTGTCAGTTTACTGTGAAAGGCTTTGGCAAGCCGATTGATCTGTAGCCCTCCATATGTGGTAGGAAATCTGACAAGGAAGACTGTCTTAATATCATGCTGCTATTCAGATAACAGCCAAAGTATAAGATTCTCTCTTCAGTGCTGAAACTGACACTATGTCATGTATAAGCATCGCTGAAAATAATTCACTACAGCAAGAGTGACACACATAATTTTAATAACTTAATTTTCTTCTGGTTTTTCTCTTGGATTTGTTTTGTGTTGTTATTTGTTCATTTCTTTTTAATTGTTTTGGGATTTTTGTTTTTGTTTAAGGTCTGGTAATTTTTTGTAATTTCTTTTATACTGGTCATTGTTTTAATAGTTTGCTAAGGATATACTCTGTATATACTGACTGCCATTTTAAACCCTTATTGATTAAATGGATTATTTTTATGAATAAAATATGTGATTCCCAATTTTTCACCCTTTATGTACTTCCTTACTGAAGTGAGGTGTCACACACCTATAAAGCCTGAAGCAACAGTCAGAGATAGGTCTCAGCAAGTTGACCGTGGCTTTTGCTCCATAGCACAGTGAGTTCCCAACCATCAGGAATGGTATGATGTACTCCATGGATGCACACTACACTACGGAAAGCTTCCCATACTGTATCCTTGAGGTCATATATTTAGCTACCAGTAAAATGTGGTACACTGTATACACATGTTCATGAAGTGATCATGAAGAACAATTAATAAGAAACAACTGTATTGCTTTATGTGCCTCTGAGGAAGTGAGAACATTACTTAAGTATGTATAAAAGAAATCAGGGAACTTCTAGCCATCTGTCTCTGGTTTTCTTGAAATATAGCATCAGTGATAACTATACCATCAACATAATGACCTCAAACAAATATTACAACATGGATTTTTTTTAGGTGCTTTTCTTTATACTTATGGCTCTTTTGCAGGCTGAATGTCTGTGCACCACATGCACACAATTCTCACACAGAGCAGAAGAGGGCATACATTCCACCTGGAATTTTAGTAAAAGAGGTTACTTAGCTGTCATATAGGTCCTCTGAGATAGCATCAAATGCTCTTAATGGAGAAGATATCTCTTCAGTTTCAACATTTGACTTTTGTTCTCCCAACTGTGTATGCTGGATCAGTGCCAATCAAAGAGAGAAATTTCTAGTCACCTGTAGAGGTAGTCTTGCATTAGACTGACATCCATTCAAGGCTCTCCTGAGTTAAGGATCTTGCCACAACATCACTGATTGCCAGATTGGAATAGATTTGTCACCTCTCATCTAACATGACAACGAAGATTATGTCCCTCTGATGAAATGCAGAATTGAGAAGACCTGCCTGGGAGTGAAGGTAGGGTAAGGAGATGTTGATGGTCCAACTAAACCCTGTTGGGAGGAATCTTGCAACTATCGGAGTGGATGAAGTGGATGAATGCCTCTGGAGGAGACTGTGTCTGTGAAAGACTAGGAAAGAAGAGAGATTTGTGATTCTGTTCCTTTTTTTATTTAAATTCATTTTACCTCCTGACCATAGTCTCCAGTCTCCTCTCCTCCCAGTCCCACTCCCACATATCACTTTTCCCATTGCCCCCTCGCCTTTTTCTCAGAGAAGAAGAGACCCCTTGGGTACCACCCTACACTGGCACATCTATTCCCAGCAGGTCTAGGAACATCCTCTCCCACTGAAGCCCAATCAGGCAGTCCAAGTAGAGGGTCAAGGAGTGGATCCAATGCCAGGGAATGAGACAGCCCCATTTCACTTGTCTGGGAAACCATATGAACACCAAGCTGTACATTTACTACAAATGTGCAGGACTCTAGTTCCAGCTCTTGCATGTTCCCTGGTTGGTGGACCAGGCTCTGTGTGTTCCAAGATAATTGACTCTGTGGGTCTCCTTATGGTGTCTTTGACCTCTCCTTCTTGCTCACTTTTATCACAATCTTCCACAAGATTCCCAGGACTCCGCCTGATATTTGGCTGTGAGTTTCTGCATCTGCCTCCATCAATTGCAGGATGAAGCTTTTCAGGAGACACATATCCTAGGTTTCTGTCTGCAAGCATAGCGGAGAATCATTAATAGTGTTAGAACTTGGCTCTGTCATATAGAATGAGTCTCAAGCTGGGGCCGTTATTAGTTGGTTGTCCCCTCAGTCTCTGCTCCATTTTTATCCACACACATTTTGTAGGCAAGAAAAATTTGGGGTTGAAGGTTTTGTGGGTGGTTTGATGTCCCTCTCCGTCCTTTGGAAATCCTGCCTTGCTACATACAGGACATGGCCATTCCAGTTTCTATATCCTCCTCTGATAGGTGTTTAAGTCAGGGTCACCTCCACAGACTCCCCATATCCTCTCCTATTCCAGGCCTCAAGGTAATCATCAAAGACGCCCTCCTCCAAATCCATTCTCACTCGCAGACCTCTCTCACCCCCTTCTCCCCATATCTGATTGACTCCCCTTTCCTTCCCTCCCTCATCACCTCCTCTCCTATCCAGTTCCCTCTATCCACTGACCTCAGATGACTATTTAGTTCCTCTTCTGAGTAAGAGTTATAAATTCTCCCTTAGGAATTTCTTGTTTGTTTGTTTGTTTGTTTACATCCCAAATGCTGCTCCCCCTCCCAGTCCTTGGTCCATCTCTCACCAAGTCCCTCCTCCATCCCCCTCCCTTTCTCTGCTTAGAGGGTGGGACATCCCCAGGGAATCCCCCCCACCAAGTCTCTGCCAGATTAAGATATCTTCTCTCACTGAGGCCAGATAAGGCAGTCATGAAGCCTTAGCTGACTATCTGCAACATATGTGCTGAAGGATCTCATTTCAGCCCATGCATGTTCGTTGGTTAGGGGCTCAGATTCTGAGAGGTCCCAGGTGTTTATTGAGTCTGTTGGTCTTTCTGTGGGTTCAATCCTTCCCCCAGCTCTTCCATATTTGTCCCCAACCTCTGTCTAATGTTTGGATGTGGGTATCTGCTTCTGTTTCAGTCTATTCAGAATCTATTAAATCTAATGTATCCATTTTTTTCATTGAGGCCTTCGATTCACTTAGACTGCAGTTTTGTGCAGGGTGATAGACACGGATCTATTTGCATTCTTCTACATGCTGACATCCAGTTAGACCAGCAATACTTGTTGAAAAATTTTTTCCATTGTATGGTTTTGTCTTTTTTGAAGAAATCAAATTTCTGTAGGTGTGTGGGTTTATTTCAGGGTTTGTTTTATTTTGATTCAAGTAAATTGACCAATCTTTCTGTTCCTATACTAATACCATGCAATTTTCATTATTATTGCTCTGTAGTACAACTTGAGGTCAGAGATAGTTTATACCTTCAGAAGTTCTTTAATTGTGCTCAGGTGTTTTAGCTATTCTGGGTTATTTTTTTCCATATTAATTTGAAAATTACCTTTCAATGTCTGTAAAGAATTATATGAATTTTGATAGGAATTGCATTGAATCTGTCTGTTTCTTTTGGTCAGGTGGCTACTTTTACTATGTTAATATTGCCAATCACTGAGTATGGGATATCTTTCTCAACTTCTTTCTTCAAAAACTTAATGTTCTTGTCAAATATGTCTTTTAGATGCTTGGTTAGAGTTGCATTAAGATTTTTTTATAATATTTGTAGCTATTATAAAGGGCTTTAGAATATATATATATATATATATACATATACATATACATATACATATATTCCCTAATTTATTTCATTCTTGTCCCATTTTGTATAAAGGAGGGCTACTCATATTTTTAAGTTACCTTTGAATCCAGCCAATTTGCTGAAGGTGTTTATCAGCTGTATTTCTCTGCTAGAATTTTTGCAATCAGTTATATAAACTATATCATAACTTCTGCAAACAGTGATACGTTGAATTCTTCCTTTCCAAATTTTATCCCCTTTATTTCCCTTAGTTGTCTTATTGTTCTAGCTAGAACTTCAAGTACTATACTGAATTGACTGGTAGAGAGTGGCCAGCCTTGTCTTGATCCTGATTTTAGTAGAATTACATTAAGTTTCACTCCATTTAATTTGAAGTTGACAATTGGGTCCCTGTATATTGCTTTTATTATGTTTAGGTATGTGTCTTACATATGTACTCTCTCTAAGACTTTTAACATAAAGAGTGTTGGATTTTTCAAATGCTTTTCAGGATCTAATGAGATGGCCATGTGACTTTTTCTGTTTGTTTGTACGGTGGATTATGTTCATGGATTTTCATATATTGAACCATTCCTGCCTTACTGAGATGAAGCCTACCTGATAATTGTGGATGATGTATTTGATGTGTTCTTGGATTCAGTTTATATTTTATTGAGTTGTTTTGCAAAAAATTTTCATAAAAAGAATTAGTCTGAACTTTTTTTCTTTTTGAGTCTTTGTGTGATCTATGTATCAGGATAACTATGGCTTCATGGAATGAGTTTTGCACTGTTTCTTCTGCTTTGATTTTGTGGAATAGTTTGTGGAATATTGACGTTAGCTCTTCTTTGAAAGTCTGGTAGAATTCTACACTAAAACCATCAAGTCCTGTACATTTTTTGGTTGAGAAACTTTAAAAGATTGCTTCTATTTTGTTAGGGGTTCTGGAGATGTTTAAATAGTTTCCATGATCTAGATTTAAATTTGGCAAATAGCATATGTTTAGAAAAATCATACATTTCTTTAAGATTTTCCAATTTTGTGGAGTATTTGCTTTTGAAATAAGACCTAATTGTTCTTTTAATTTCTTCATTGTCTGTTGTTATGTCTCCTTTTTCATTTCGGATTTTGTTTATTTGATTTCTGTCTCTTTGTCTTTTAGTTAGTTTGGCTAAGGGTTTGCCTATCTTTTCAAGGAACTAGCTTTTGGTTTCATTGATTCTTTGTATTGTTTTCCTCATTTCTGATGGATTTATTTCAGCACTGACTTTGATTCTTCCTACCTTCTACACTTCTTCAGTGTGTTTCCTCTTTTTTCCCCTAGGGCTTTCAGATGTACTTTTAAATGTCTAGTATGAGAACTTTCTAATTTTCTTTATGGAAGCACTTAGTGCTGTGACCTTTGCTCTTTGCACTGCTTTTACTGAGTCCCAAAATTTCTGTATGTTGTGCTTTCATTTTCACTGACTTGTAGAAAGTCTTTATGTTCTTTCTTTACTTCTTCTGTGACACAAATATCACTGATTAGCGCGTTTTCATGAGAATGTAGGCTTTCTGACATTTCTGTTGTTAATGTTCACCTTTAGTTCATGGTGGTTTGATATGATAGGGAGTGTAATTTAAATTTTCTTGAATCTGTTGGGGCTGTCATTGTTACCTACTATATGGTCAATTTTTGATAAGGATCCATGAGGTTTGGAGAAGGTTTATTCTTTAGAGTTAGGGTAAAATATTCTGTACATGTCTGCTGGATCCATTTGGTTTAAAATGTCAGTTTCATTATTTCTCTATTTAGTTATTTGACTGATGCATCAATTTCTTTAACTGTATCTTCTATGCCTAAGATTCTCTCTTCCATCTCCTATATTCCTGTATCCATGTCTGGACAACATGTCAAATGGTGACAATGGGGTGTTGATTAAATATGTGGGGTTGGATATGTGATTTAAGGTTTAGAAATGTTTCTTTTACAAATGTGGATGACCTTGTGTTTGAGGCATAAATGTTCAGAATTGCAATATCATCTTGGAAGATTTTTTCTTTTTTTTTCTTTTTTCTTTTTCCCAGTCTGCTTTTATACTGTTAATTACATGGAAGTATTAAAGTCAGTTTTAGGTTGAGGAACTAGCAAAGCAATAGGTGCAAATAGTCAAGGAGCAAACAAGACCATAAACACAAATAGTCAAAAAACAAGCAAGGCAATAAACAAAGTCCCGTTTCTAAGGGCTTATCTGAATGATCAAAATATCTGAGCCTACTTCCCTGTCCTAGCCCAAAGTCATTTTCATGCCTGAAGCTTACTTCTTTGTTCTAGCCTAAGATTTAGATTCCTGCCTGAAATTACTTTTTTGTTCTAGACTAATGTCAGATTCCAGCCTGAAGCCCATTTCCTTGTCCTTGGCCAATGTGAAATTCCTGCCAAGCAGGAATTTTTTCTTAGTGAGTTTGGAATATCTTTTCCTGTCTCTTCTGACTAATTTGGTTGAAAGTCTATTTTATTAAATAAATAGTTTTTATATCTAGTTTACTTCTTGAGTCTGTTTGCCTGGAACATTTTTTCTAGCTTTTTACTCTGAGGTAATGTTTATGCAGGAGAATGATGAATCCCAGTTTTGTATCCATTCTCTTAACCTGTGTCTTTTTACTGGGGAACTGAGTCCATTGATGTTGAGAGATATTAATGAGCAGTGATTTGTTAATTCCTGTTATTTTAATGTTGTTGTTGTTGGTGGTGGTGGTGGTGGTGATGGTGTGTGTGTGTGTGTGTGTGTTCCTCCCTTGGATTTGCTGGAATGGAATTACTTATTTTCTATATTTTTTCCTGTGTTTGGATGTAGTTATCTTCATTAGATTGGAAACTATTTTTCCTCATATTTTGGTAAGGCTGGATTTGTGGATAGATATTGTTTACATATGGATTTTTTTGAAATGTATCAATTTTTTTCATCTATGGGAGTTTTGTTGTGTAGTCTAGGTTGGCACCTGAGCTTTTTTAAAGGTTGAAATATAGCTGTTTAGGCTCTTCTGGCTTTTAGAGTCAATAGAGGTCATTTAGTCAATAGAGAAATCATTTGTAATTCTGATAGGTCTGCCTTCTTATGTTATCTGGCCTTTTTCCGTTTCAGTTTTTAATATTCTTTCTTTGTTGTGTACATTTGTGTTTTAAGTATTATGTTGTAGAAAGATTTTCTTTTCTGGTCCAGTCTAATTGGTGTTCTATAAGCTTCTTTTATATGTATAGGCATCTCTTCGTTTAGGTTGGGAAAGTTTTTGCTATGTTTTGTTGAAAATGTTTTCTGGTCCTTGGAGCTGGGACTCTACATCTTCTTCTATTTCTTTTATTCTTAGGTTAGGTCTTCTCATGATATCCCAGACTTCATGGATGTTGTGTGTCAGGAATTTTAGATTTAATATTTTTTGACTGATGCAACAATTTCTTTTATTGTATCTTCTATGCCTAAGATTCTCTCTTCCATATTCTGTATTGTTTTGGTGATGTGTGCATTTTTTGTTCTGTTATCAACCCTAGGTTTTTTCCATTTTCAGGATTCTCTCAGTTCATGTTTTGTTTATTGCTTCTATTTCCACTTTCAGGTCTTGAACAGTCTTATTTATTTTCTTCACTTATTTAATTGTGTTTTCCTATATGTCTTAAGGGATTTATTTTTTCTTCTTTAAAGACCTTTATCTGTTTGATGATTTTTTTTTTTTGTATTTCTTTAAGGGATTTATTCATTTCCTCTTCAAAGGCCCCTATCGTCTTTATAAGACTGAATTTATATATAAATTCCCATGGACTATCATGTGGGCCTTCTTCTTCATTATATTAATCTGAGTCTGGTTTTGTGCTAGACCATGCTGTTATTTTTACTTTGGTTCCAAAGTGTAATTTAAAATTAGGTATGTTGATACTTCCCACTATATTATATTTACTCTACATTGTTTGAATATTCTAGGTTTACTTTTCTTCCATATAATATTTTACATTATCCTAAGTCTGTGAAAATTACATTGAAGTCACAATTAGATATAGTTTAAATTTCATGAGATGTCCATCTTCCGAGATTTATTTTTTTAATACATAGTCTAGCCCTTAGTCCTATACAAAGACCTACAGGCAAAAAAGAATTGCTGAATGTGGGAAAATTAGTCTTCCCATGGGTGGGAATTACACAATTTTTTATCAGTAGCAAATTATCAGTCCTGAAAACATGTGCACAAGTAAGATTATACCAAATAAGCAAGTTATATTTGAGAGTATACATGTAACAGCAATTAAAATTTTTTTAAAAAAGAAGAATATGAGTTAGAAAGAAAGCAAGAAGGGGTAAATGTGAGGTTTGGGAGGAAATGGAAGGGAGAAATGAAGTAATTATATGATAATCTCAAAATTTACAAAAAAAGGGGGGAAGCACAGGTTTTCTCAAAATCAACTGTCTTCTATGAACTCTTCTTCAGTGTCTATGACGTTTTCATTATAGACATCCTTT
Source organism: Grammomys surdaster (assembly GCF_004785775.1). NCBI lineage: Eukaryota > Metazoa > Chordata > Mammalia > Rodentia > Muridae > Grammomys > Grammomys surdaster. The sequence goes on along the minus strand of NW_021604564.1, from coordinate 1,918,141 downwards.
ATGTCCTTGCTTGCTTATATTTACTCTCAGGTGTGTTGTGTGTTTATGTGTGTGACTCTGTGTGTGTGTTTTAAGTGTAGTACTTTCAGTATGTTTGCTATTGGTATTTATGAAGCCTACTGTTTCTTTGTATTTTTTCACTTCAGTAAGAATGATGTACTCTCTGGTAGGGAATGATTAGCTCACAAGTGGGTGCAGGCATGGGTTCTTGAATCTTGTTGGGCTGTTGTGATTCCCATGGCTCCAAAGAGACTGGAGCACAGGAATCTTGACTGAATTTACTCTGTGCATGGCACTGGGTAGGTGCAGCGAGGCCCCACCCCGTGGGGGAGTTCTCACTCAGTCTGGTAGTTCCACAGGGGTGCAGAGTTCTTGGATTGGGGATCCCCAGGCCAGGAGGTGGCTGGTGACTGACTGGTCTCAAGCCCTTGGGCTCTCAGACCACTGAGAGGCCATGGAAGGACTGAGACTGGGGGTGTGTGGGCACATGACCGGCCAACCCACAGCCAAAAGAAACGAAGTAGGGGAGAGAAGAAAGAGGCCCTGGCAGCACCCCATGGGAGGGACTCGGTTACTGTACTCACTTAGCAGACTCAGAGGCCTGGCTAGCTTGCTTGAAGGTGTGGGTCCCTGTGATTGGAATGCAGAGAGGTCCTCCAGGTGGGAAGTTAGGTGCGGTGGCTGTGGCAGCTCTGCATTAAAGGCCTTCTCTGTGTTTTCCCATGGTGGGCCCCAAAGACATGAGAAAGTCCATGGTTCCAAAAGAGTTTATTTTCATGGCGGATGTAGATGGATCTTGCAGTACCCCGTAAAACTCAGGGCAGACCTGAGTTCAATAGGGAGGGAAAAGGGGGAAGGATCTGGGGAAGAATGCTTAATTGGCTCTGCCCTCTGGCCTGAGGCCTGTAGTCATGCCCTCTACCTCTGCTGTAGATGGTGACGCAAAACCTCTCTGGGAGGAGCTACTTTGAGCCAAATGGGTCTGTAGGATGCAGGCTAATGGAGGTGTAGGTTGTATGTGGGAGGAGTCTGGAATCCAGGAGCGTGGGGAGATAAGTGCCATACCTCACAGGCCATGTCCCAGTTGGGTCTCTGGCTATCTCAAACCCAGTGCTCTACTGGGGAGACCAAACCATCCTTTGCAGTCCCACACTCTTTATTGTAGTTTTACTGCCCTATTGAGTGTCCCATGTATAGAATTATATTTATATCATATATAGATGTGGATTCTTTATTTCTTTTTTATTATTTTATTTATTTACATTTCAAAAGTTACCCCCTTCCTGGCCTCCCCTTCCTGAGTTCTCCCACCCATCTGAGAAGGTGAACCCTCCATCCACCCATCCTCACCTCCACCAGCATCTCTCTTTCCTAGGGCATCAAGTTTTCACAGGATTAAGCCCATCCTCTTCCACTGAGGCCATATAAGGCCATATAAGGCTGCACATGTGTCCAGAGCCACAGACCAACCCATGTATGCACCTTGATTTTTAGCTTAGTCTGGGAGCTCTGAGGGTTCCTGGTTAGTTGTTACACTGTTATTTTTCTTATGGGTTTGCAATTCTCCTGAGCTCTTTCAGTCTTTCCTCTAACACTTCCTTCCACAGGGGTCCCCAAACTCAATTCCATATTTGGCTATAAGTATCTGTATTTGCCTCAGTCAGCTGTTGGTACAGCTTCTCAGAGGATAGTCATGCCAGGCTCTTGTCTGCAAGCATAATATGGCATCAGTAATAGTGTCAGGGTTTGTTGCATACTCATGGGATGGATCACAAATTGAGCCAGTCACTGGATAGCGTTTCTTTTAGTCTATCCTCCATTTTTGTCCCTGAATTTCCTTTAAACAGGAACAATTCTGGGTCAAAAATTATGAAGATGAGTGGGTGGCCCCTTGCCTTAACTGGGGGGGGGGCATGTCTATTTACTGGAGGTGGTCTCTTCAGGTTCCATCTCCCTACTATGGAGCATTTCCACTAAAATCATTCTGATTGACATTAACCATAAGTCTTGTCAGCCGCTCATGTCCCAGGCCTTTAGGACTATCTAGAGGTTAGCCCTGCCCCAACCCCACACTGCTGCATATTTCAATTCATTCTTCTAACCATTTGGGTTTCTCTTCTGTCTTTCCCTTCCATACCTGATCCTGCGCCATTCCCCCCACCTCCTCTCCCTCCAAGGTTCCTCCCTCCCTCTGCTTCCCATGATTATTTTGTTTTCCCTTCTAAGTGGATTTAAGGTATCCACACTTGAGCCTTCCTTCTTGTTAAGCTTCTTACAGTCTGAGAGTTGTATCATGGGTATTATGAACTTTTTGGCTAATCAATACTTATCAGTTAGTACATACCATGCATGTTATTTTGGGTCTGGGTTACCTCATTCAGGATATTTTTTAGCTCCTTCCATTTGCCTGCAAAATTCATGTCGTTCTTTTCTATCTCTTTCATTTAATTCGACTGTCTCATTACTTTAGCTATGATTACAAGCACTATATTGACTAGAAAACTTTTCATGTGTTTGATGTATGAATGAGTTAAGTAAGACAAAATTTGATTTAAAGTATTTATAAAGAAGCCACTCAGTTGAAATTACAGGAGCAGCATTTCTTGAAATGTTTTCAATGTGACATTATATACTCACAATTGCATTCTGCTTTTCATGTGGGCCACTGTGAGGAAAGTAGCCATTTAGTAATCTAAGGCCAAACTCTGACCACTCAGAGGGAGGCATGGCATCCATTTGCATTAGAATAAATTATTAGCAGAGTTTATAGCCTGGTTAAAATTGTGTGGATTATAGTCATTTTCTTGGGTCTCAAGACCAATTTCGCATACTAGTAAACCAAATAAACAAACAAAATGGTAAACATAGAATGAGAAAATGATCCTTACTTTTGGGGAGGAATAATATTTAGGTTGCTCCATAATTGAGCTTTGAAAAATTGCATTTTTACAAATCTATTTTTTTAAATGTTTAAAAGGAAGTGGGAAAAAACACATCTTGAATGTTCATTGTAATATAAAACATCTCAGACACTGTAGATTCTATAATGATGGTTCTGAATGAAAATTTAACATAGATATATACCAGCTGGATCAGTCCTGGGTGTGACGTTTATCAAAATGATCTCAGAATACTGAAGTGTGTGCGTGTGTGTGTGTGTGTGTGTGTGTGTGTGTGTGTGTTCTGTGTAGGTTTTGGTACCCCATGTAAGCTCTGGGAATGGACTGAACTACCAGCCCCCACCCAGAGAATATTAGCTCGGTGGATGAAAATCACAGAAACACACAGTTGTTCAATTTCAACTTGCCTTATTGACATGATTGCTGAGCACTACTTATCTCCCACCTACAGAAATATGTCCTTCTTAATACTCAATACTCATAGCTCAACACCTTTCTATCTGCCCTCAACCTTAGTTGCTCAGTTATCTTTAGTCCCAGCTCTACATTCCCAACTGCCCACCTGTAGGAGCAACTTGTGGCTGCCCCTCTCAAGATCTCACATGGGTGCTTGGCTCTTCTCTTTCTGAAGCATGGTGAACTCTCTCTTTCCTGCATCTGTCTTTTGCCTGTGGGGACTCTGAAGTCCACCTATTCCTTCAGCCCAACAATTAGCCAATGGCTTTTTTACTGATAGATCAAGAACTAATTGGGGATTAGGACCTTAGCATCAGAATGACCCCTACATGTGTATGTGTAGTGTATATATTTATCACTGCACTGCCTACAATAGAAAATTTATGGAATTTCTAGATGATCACCAGTATATGGATAAAGAAAATATCATATATATAAATCATGCAAGATCCATACAATTTACATAAAGAAATTATATAATTTTCAAGAAAATTGTCCAACAGTATATCATAAATTTAAAGAAATAGACAGTTCTCCAAAATTCAAATAACACATACCTTATCCAACAAATGGAATCTAGTAAACTTAGGAAGGGACGAAGAAAGATTTGTGAGAAAACATATTTTAGATAGATGGCTTATAATGGGGAAAGAGGGAGATGTATATAAACAAATTACATTGCCTGAAAATAATGATATATTTATTTATATAATTAATATGTATAAGTAATATTTTTAAATGTAAAAAAATCAGAAAATACTTATTTGTGTAAGACCTCATTTCTTTATAGACAACTAAACATAATGACCACAAGGAATTATCAGTAAACCTAGATTTACGGAATGTAGTCATATGCATATACCTCTGACATAAACATACATGTGGAGTCTTAAGGGCCTTATATCATAATTTCTCTATTTAGTGTCATGGACCAAGGTAGAGAGGTTTGCATATATATTGTATATGATGTCAGGTCATTTTCACACGCTCAGTTGTAATAAAGGATTATGATCAAACAAATGGTGATAAGTATTATAAAGTCATTATAGAACCCAGAGTCACAGATAACAAGAAAATATGAAATAATTGGACCATATAAGAAACCTGAGCTGTTCAGAGCTGATATGAATAAATCTTCATAAAATTTACACATTATAAGGGTTTTTTTTTTAGAATTTCATTAGTTTTGTCATTGAAAAGTTACAATGCACCCGAATTCTACCGCCACACTGTAATACATCATGTATATGTAACTAAGGGAGGCTCATAAAAATTCAAAGTCCAAAATGAACAAAGATGGAAATTTTGACATAAATAATCTGTAAAAGATACAGAGGGTAGAAATTTACAAATCCACAATTAAAGTTGGAGATGTGAGTCAAGAGAACAAAATGAGAGCAAGTCATTAAAGACAAAGAGAACATGGACACTGCTGTCAAGTCAAGAAACAATTGAGTGAGGGATGGAGAGGATGAGAATAAAACCATAGGGAGGACATGGCAAACATTGCTTGCTCCCAGGCCCAAAGTACAAGTCTGCTTGGAAGGGAGCAGAATCTTGTGGAATTCCTGGCTGGCCAGATGCAAGCTCACATAGAGGGTACCAAAGAAACTGCCCCACCATCTACTGCCCTCCCTTCTTTTCAGTGAGGGAGTTCGAGACTGGTACCCAGGTACCAGATAAATTTATCCAGATAAATGATAACATATACCATGAAGAAGAAGACAGAAAAACTCTAATCCCAAATTGAAGTGTATCTGCTTGAGAGCAATGCAAATAATAGGCAATAGTATAACACCATGCCTGTAAGAAGGAACAATCTTGTGTTCTGTGTACTGGTTATACTTGAACAACATATGAGAATGAATTGCATAGGAATAGGTGTACTGCTTTTCATTGCCTCCCAATCTCTACACAAATTGTTCCAAGTGAAATACCTCATTTACATTCAAAGAACAATTGGTTTAGGTATTACTAAAAACTCATTCAACAGTTATAACAAAAGTGTTATCTGATGCATGATTCTAAGAAAAACTGTTTTATGGGAGAACAAACTTGAAGTACTTGTCTTCTACTTCTAGAATTAGATTTACTTCTACTGCATATTTGCTCAATATTTCTATGAGATCAAATTTTCCCTGCAAAAGCTCTTGATTAAGAAAGAGTAGATAACTAATACACATCACAGTGTACTCTTCTGTAGGTAAGAGATTCTTGGAAGTTAGCAACAGTGGTACAACAAAATGGATATTTACTCACCTAGAATGCTTACAGGAAAACTTATAACCAGCTGGCTCATTGTTTCATGTGGTTGGTGGTCCCTGCCTTTCCTGGGGTGAACTCTAGTTCTCAAGGTAATGTTTAAAAAGGTTAAGCTTTTCATTCCTACATTCCAGGGACTTTGGTAAATGAAGTTACTCAGCACACTATCAAAAAAGAAAGGAAACAGAAATCTACCCACAAACTCTTTATCTACAATGGTGTACCACCTGCAAGATATACTATTGCAATTGTGCAACAAATTGTGGAAGTAAACAGCTGATATGTCATTTGACATAAGGCCCACTCCACAAGATTGGAACAATAAACAACACTGTTTAGATTCCCAAGAACCTGAAGAACCTGATGCTAGATAGCCCAGGGTCCTAGGGTGAAACACAATACTATTGGACTAAAAAAAACCAAAGTATATAGTGATAACATGATTTTTAATGGTATTCTGTACTTATAGATGAGTACATTGTTCAGATATCATCAGAGAAGCTTCCTGCTGAAACAGATGGTTAAAAATATAAAGAACCACAGCCACATATTATGCAGAGTGATAGGCCTTGGAACATTCAATTTAAAATAGGTCTCCATAAAAATTCCTCCCCTCAGAAGTCAGGTTAGCCTATGTATGTGAAGGAAGGAAGTATGTGAGAGCCAGAGGTGATGGAGGATATCAAGAAAATAAGGACTTCTAAAGCAACATGAACCAAGCTCATATGAACTCATAGAGACTGCAGATGTAATCACAGGATCTGCATGGGTCTGCACCAGACACTCTATGCATATATTATGGATTCTAGTTGAGTATTTTCATGGTATTCTGGGGGTGCTAATGTATAGGTCTTTTATTTTTGTGCCTTCTCTTGGGCTCTTTTCCTTCTGTCGGTTTGTCTTGTCAAATTTTATCAATAGGTTTTTTAATCTCATATTTTATTTTTTAAAAATATATAAATTAATGAATTAGTAAATAAATAAATGAGTGAAAATTAGCTACTTGTGTGAAGTTTACCAAGTAAACTATCAATTAAATGTGCTAGGAGAGGGAAATCAATTTTTTCCAATAGAGTTACATTGGGTATATCAAGGACTCCGTGATCTTAGAGCCTGAGCCACTGGTGTTCTGTTCAGGAAGTTTTCTCCTGTACCAGTGATTTGAAGGCTATTCCCCACTTTCTGTTCCATTAGATTTAATGTATCCAGTTTTACATTGAGACCTTTGATCTACTTGGACTTGAAATTCTGTGCAGAGTGAAAGATATGGATTTATTTGCATTCTTCTACATGTAGACATGTAGATAGACTAGCACCATTCGTTGAAGATGCTTTATTTTATATATTGTATGATTTTGATTTCTTTGTCAAAAATCAAGTGTCCATAGATGAGTGGGTTTATTTTATAATCTTTGATTCAATTTCATAACTCAACGTGTTTGTTCCTATACTAATACCATGTAGTTTTTATTACTATTGCTCTGTAGTACAGTTTTGAGGTCAGGGGTGGTGATACTTCTAGAATTTTTTCCGTGATTGTTTTAGCTATCATGGTATTTTCATATGAAGTTGAGAATTGCTCTGTCAAGGTCTGTAAAGAATTGTGTTGGAATTGTGATTGGAATTGCATTGAATCTGTAGGATGCTTTTGATAAAATGGCCATTGTTACCGTATTAATCCCATTGATCCATGAGCATGGGAGATCTTTCTATCTTCTGATGCCTTCCTTAATTTCTTTCTTACAAGACTTGAAGTTCTTGTCATATAGGTTATTAACTTGCTTGGTTAGACATAAATCAAAATAATTTATATAATTTTTGGTTATTGTAAAGGTTATTGTTTCTAATTTCTTTCTTGGTCCATTTGTATAAAGAAGGTTACTGATTTTTTTTTTTTTTTTTTTTTTTTACTTTTGTATCTAGACACCTTGTTGAAGGTGTTTGTCAGTTGTAGGAACTCTCTGGTAGAAGTTTTGGGAATCACTTATGTGTACTATCATATCATCTGTGAATGTTTGATTTCTTACTTTCCAATTAGTATCCCTTTGATCTCCTTTAGTTCTAGCTAGAACTTTAAGTACTATATAGAATAGAATGGGAGAGAGTTGGCAGCCTTGTCTTGTCCCTAATTTTAGTGGAATTTCTTTAAGTTTCTCCTAATTTAATCTGAAGTTGACTATTGACTTGCTGTGTAGTGTTTTTTTAAATTAGGTATGCACCTTGTGTCCCTGATCTCTAAGTCTTTTAATATGAGCGGGGTTAAATTTTGTCAAATGTTTTCGACAACTAATGAGGTAATCATTGTACCATTTAGTTTCTACTACTGTACTTTAAGATCCAGGTGAACCATGATACCAGCCCTTACCCTGGTTCCCTTGGATCCATAGATAAAAGACACACACACACACACACACACACACACACCACACCACACCACACACTAGCTTATTTTTTAATATCCTTTTTAGCTCAATGGATGAGCATTTCTGAACCTCCTGAAGCTAATGTGCACTTACCTTCACTTCCACCACACCTCTAAATTTGCCCTCAATTTAGTTGCTCAGTTACCTTTCTTCCTAGCTCAACACCTCTAAGTCTGCCCTCAACTTAGTTGTGTTTCTAATCTTTAGCCTGCCACCGTGTGTCGAGTTGGGGAAGTGGCCTATGGCCACTCCACCCGAGATCTCACATGACTGGTGACTCTCTCTCCCTCTGAAGATGATGAATCCTCTTTCCTCTTCCTGAGTCACTTAGCCTACCTGTGGAAACCTGGATGTCCAACTTCTTCTGCCCAGCCATTGGCTGCTATCATCTTTATTGATCGATCAAGAACCAGTTGGGAACACCTATATTAATCCTATTGATCCATGAGCATGGAAGTTCTTGTCCATATGGTTTTTATATGTTGACACATAGATCCATGATCAAGGCATCAGAACCACTCCCTATATCTCACCTTTTCTGTCCAAAAAAACCCCTCTTTTCTCAGACATAAATTGAACAGAACCATAACAGTCGTCTAAATTACAGAGTATGATATAAAATTAACTTCCAGTCCATCATATTTGTCAATTAGATAAAGTACTCTATCATCATCCCTAACTTAAAGAGTTATAATTCTATCCCTGAATTATGTTTAGATTTAAGCCTGTAACACCATCTGAAAATCATGTCTTCCACTCGATAACCTTTCTCTCAATGCTAAACAATTTCAGTTTGATTATGAAACTATAACTAGTCTTCAAGCTGGTCAGAAATCCATGAATGAATCAATTATTGCTTGAGTATATAGGAAGCATCAAACATAGCTTCTAAAACTTAAGCAATTATAGAAACAGCTGACTACTTGGAAACCCTCTAATTTCTTATAATGTTGGAGCATATATCTTCAGCCTGATGGACCAGAACTATCTGGCAGATCTTTCATGAAGCAGGAAATAAGAACCACTGGCTTACCCTGTCTTTGAAGAGCTTAGTAGTAGACTATCCCACCTCTGTTTATCTGTTTTGGACAGTATATGGTCTGTAGATGATATAAGCAATTTCTGTCTTCTGGCTACCTTGCCACAATAGGCAACCTGGCCTAGAGGTAAAGATGCTCAATTCTTCTTTGAAGGGGAATGGGGAAACTGTCAGAAGCAGACTTGTCAAAAGATGGTCAAAAGATGCTTAATAAAGATATAACATTAAATGTTATATCTGTGGACTTCCAATGTTTTTGAAGACTATCTAATGTAAAGTATCTCTGAACTGTTAAACCTTAACTACTCTTTGTCATTTACATTTGAGTAAACTGAAAACACTTTGTTATAATTAAATACAAATCTAACATAACCATGAGTTTACTATATGGCTCTTAAATTGTATTATTTAATCATCTTAAACAGTTTGTAAAGCAGCTATTAGAAAGACTGAGTCAAAGCCTTGTATTCTTAAATGAGTTGCATGGGCACAATGCCTATTTAAGAATAACAATAGTAATTTCAAATTTTGTATCAATATACAGATTTATAGCAATGAAAACCGTAATTTTTCATCAATATATAATTGCTTTACCAGTGCTATGAAATTTTAACTTCAGCTTTGCATAAGTTATAAAGATTTTTATCAAAGTAAGATTATGTCAACACGATACTTTGAGAATAAAATTTAGTAATCCATCACATCTATTTCCTCCCTGTTTAAAATTACGACCATTTCCAAATTATTCCTTAAAATGACAACCTATCTATAATTTGTAAAATAACCATTTTCAGACACCTAAACTCTGGGAATTGGGCTGAATATTATCCAAGGATGAAGAGGTGATATGAAATTTTCTAAAGGGGTAGGAAGGTGAAGAACAATTAGAAAAAGTGGTTAGACATAAGAAAGCTAACTTTAGCATCTGTTATCCAGATTCTGAAAATTTGGAGGAGTCAGAGCTTGACTGAGGTTCTGACTGTATCCATCTGAAATGTTGAATGAAGCAAGTTCATCTGGAATCGGTAGCAATCCTAATGCTGTTCTGGAAGCTACTCTCTGGACAACATCAGGAACCATGGGGCTGGAACAGCAGGCCAGTTTCACATCCCAGTGAATGAATCTTGTCAGGGTTGTACATTCTGTAATATATTAATCTCACAACCAAAATGTTAGTACCATTAAGATATTCATATGAATTGTGCAGAGGGTACAGATTAGTTAAAGATGAAATTCTCCTCCTTGTTTGAACAGATGAAATACAGCTGTCTTTTTATGAGTTAATTTTATCAATAACCAATTGTAATAAGTTTTCATGAATGCCATGTGAAGGATGGCCTGACGAATTTTTACCTGTTTGATTTTATTAAACTTTTCTAGTTCTTCAGGGGGTTCTTCTCTTGTCATACCTGATCCATATGACGTTGGATGGGGTCCAAAGTTATTTTTCTGTCCTGTCAACACAAACACAGAGACTTTCTCCCAAAATAACATGTCCTTGGTCCAGTAACTGGAAATCACTAAATGTTTTGCTTGACTATATCCCAGAGAAATTTTAATATAACCACCAAACTAATAATTATACTTATTTTAATAATTAGAACAGTTCAAAGCAAATGAAGCAATCTAAACAAATGAGACAGTGCTTCTGCTGTCCTCTATCCTGACCTTTATGACATTAATGCCTAAATTATTTATATAATTTAAACTTAAATTTCCTTCTGCTTACTTTATAAACCTATTTCCAGGCTCTCTCTTTATATAATTCTCAAAGCCTAAATTTCTACTGTCTGTGATAGAGTAGGCTTCATATCCCTGCCTTCGATCTAAGTTTTTAAGATTGAATGCCTGAATATTTCTATTTCTCTGTATTTTATTTTAATTAAATTCCCTTTTGCTTACCGTATCATGCTCCCCTAACTTCTCTCTTCTGTGGAGCTTAATATCTGTATATTTAAGAACATTTAAACAATTACCATTATACTCCCTACTATTCTTAAAAACAGTTAAATCAAATTTTTAAAAAATCTATCCTTTGATATTTTTCTGGCTGAAGACAGGCAGTTTTATTGTTTGTTTCTCACTGCCCCCTCCTAACATCCAAGAGACCAGTCAGCCTGTCTGTATAAGCCTTTTGGAGATTATGTTACATTTAAAAATAATAGTCATTTTTAAAACATGCAATTTGGATACAAGTGGGTAGCTATGCATGTGCATACATAGGTCAGTAAGATGAGAAGAGCTGGGTGGACAGCAGGGAAAACTGGGGCAGCTACGGGACAGTGAGACCAGCCAGGGTAAGAACACCGAAGTTCACAGTCTCTGGCCACAAGATCATTTCTCAGTCAGATCAGATAGTTCTCGGATCCACTCTTCCTCCCGCATGTACCATGGGAAGCATATTGATTACATTTCTTCTTACTCTAATCAGATCCCTGACAAAGCAATTTAAAGGAAGGAGAATTTATCTTTCTTTGTACAGTTTTCCATGATACAGACTAGTATGGAGAGGATGGCATGTCAGTAGGAAGCCAGCCACATGGAAAGCAAGCACCAAGACTCTTGTCCTACAGCACATAGTTGGGATTACTCAAATCTCTGCAGGACTGGAAGAAGAGAGAGATGAAGGCAATCCATTTCCTCCATTTAGTTCCCATATTCTAAAAATTCTTCAACCTCCCACAATAGCATCAACACCTGAGTTCAAGTTGTTCAAACATATAAGTCTATGGAGACAGCATTTTACACTCAAGCTACAGCATAGAGCTTGAGAATAGCCAGTCTATTTCTCTGCCCCACTGCTATGGGCTTTGACCATGTTTGATGATCAATAAAGTCAACTTGATAGGATCTAGAATCATGGAGAAGACAAAGCTCTGGATATATGGGAGTTGTTAGATTCAGCTAAATGAGGACGGAGTACATACTATAAGTGGTTTAAGCATTATGCTCCTCTAAGGCACCAAGACTAAACGAAGGGGAAATAGCAAATTGAATGTCAGCATCTCTCTGCTTCCTGAGAGCAGATAAAATGTGAATGGCTGCCTTATGCTTCTGTGGCCATGCCTTTTCCTCTGTTATGGACTCTACCTTCAAGCTGTGACGTAAAATAAACCCTTAGTTCCTTAGATTGCTTTGGGTAGATATTTAATCTTATCAACCAGAAGTATAACTAACACATATACCATGATACATGTTTCAATCCATATGTTGGAAGTGGAAGGAAATGGCTGACAGTCATTGGCAAATTGGCAAGGGATCAAAATGGCTTGAATCATCACTACAAAGGCTTACACTGGCAAAGATGTTACTCTCAGAAAGATGAGGGAACTGAGGGCTCATGAATGCATGGAGAAGCTTGTAGCCAAGCCTAAATGACCTGTAGCCAAATGCAGAGCTACAGCCTACACACAGCCAAATCATCGTGCATCAGCAATGTCACAAGAATACAGACACTTGCAAGCATATCCAGTGTGACTGGAGCTTGTATGCACCTTTTCCCTCCTAGCAAGCAGCTTGAACCCCTGACATGATGACTGAGTTGGTCTCAGGAATGGTCCAGGCATCACAGTTTCTAAGACAATCCCCAGGATACAAAGTAATACAGATAACTTTGGGGAGCCCTGCTCTATACTTTAAGGAGAACTCAGTGAAATGAGAGTTGAACACAGGCTTCTCAAACCCTTAAGGACACATCCAAAGAGCCAGGCTTTATTCTGAAAGCCACAAGGGATTAGCAAAGAGTTTTAATGGGTTGTAAGTTGTGTTTTAAAAGATCCATGTAGGCATTCCCAGGGATCTACAAGCCAGGGCCCAATGTCCTGACCCTGGTTTTAATCTGACTGAGGAATATAGATTGTATCTGGTCAGTTTTCTTCCTCAGAAGCTATGTTCAGGTGGCCAAAGCTCATTCACCCCCAAGGGACCCCACCACTAATAATGATTGTATCTGCAGAGAACAAAATGCCAATCTTTTCCAGCATTCCATAGCTAGTGACAGAATCCAAGGCCCATCCATTACCTCTTGCTTGGAGAATGCCATCACTGTTAGCCACCTTTCCACATATCCTGCCTCCATTGACATGATGTTTCTATCCTGTTGGTGAGCCAGCTTCTGGTGCCCGTAGAACCAATCTGCTCCCTTTTTCTTGGGCCCTCTCCTATTTCAGCCTGCACATGTCTTTCCAATGTCCATTGTGACCACATGTCTTTTCAATGCCCATTGCAGACCTTCAAGGACAGTAACATGGGCCTGAGCACACCTCAGTTTTTTCTCTCCATATTTTTTATGTCTCTACCTAAAATATTCTGGAATTTTTACTGTGAAATCATACTACAGCTCATAGCCTACACAAGGGCTTCTCTTCCCAAAACATGCCTAGGAACACCCAGCTTCAGAATGACAGGCGATACCTGACTTTATCATCAGACCCACACATCCTGTTCCTTGTTCCCTCTTGTTTTCTGCACAAGATATTGATGCTTACAATCTTTCAGTCTGTGTGGGCACTTATAGTCTGGGAACTCAGGTCTCCTATATCCTCCAGCATCCCTAATATTAGCAATGCCAGCATGCAGAAGAAGAAAGGTGAATACCTGGGCTCATGAGTTAATAAGAAATATAGAACTGGCTCCATGCTCGAAAGTGAGTCTTATCCTAGTGTTTTCTCCTCCTTCTCCACCAAATTCTCTAGTGTGTTTAGCCTTTGCTTTCCATGAGTGCTCTAAGAAAATATCTTTTAGAATGCTTTCACTCTCCTTATCAGGGCAAGAGCTGGACTATTGGCAGTTCTCTGCTCCACAGGTCCAAGTGCCCTTAAGAGGTCACGTCCTTTATCTTGCTTATGGCTGTTACTTTCCCCAGGCTCCTTACTTCTTGAGAGTGTCACAGAGCAGGCCTGCTTCCTGGGATATATTTGAAAAGCCACTGGCTTCTACAGGACAGAGAATTGGAGCCAGCAGCCATGCTTCTGGGGCATTCCAGGCCAGTACAAGGGTCTTCTTTTTGGTGACTTGAAGATTGGGTCTGATGCTTGAGCTAAGCACAAGCACAGAAGTTTGGGAAAGGTAAAGCAAAGCAGAATGAGATTGCATATCTAACGTACTCCTGAAAGTTAAACTATTCTGTGGGGTGTGGGGAGCACAGATTGGGGAGGATGAAGGGTGAAGGAAAAGAACAAAGAGCTCTTCTGTAACCTGACACCAGAGACTATTGGGCACAAGGGTCCTGAGACAAAAGCATATTTAGAATGTTCTAGGATACAAAGAACCAGTGTAGGTGGAGTTGACTGGGCAAGCTGAGATTAGAGAAGTAGACAGAACAATATTCAATGTAAAGCAGTGGTAGCAATTATGCGATTATGGCTTTTGTGTTGAAAGCTTTACCTACTGGTCTTTATTAGAGACCTTTCCACTTCTTTGGGGACCACAGTCACCCCCATCCTCCTCAGCATACTTTATTCTGTCTTGTTTTCACTAGTTCTCTAGAATCCCACAGCACAGGCACTCAGTAGCTATTTCTTGACTATATTGATCAGAATTCTGTTCCCAGCATTCACGTGAATGTACCATGAACAATGTGACTGTCATCTAACTGGCTTAAGAGTTTCTTCTCTTGTAGGATCTGTTTTCCAGATGTTTGGTGGCTTAAAATTGCCATATTGTACTTCTACAACTAGTAAAAATACTGATAAGGCAATCTTGTGCACATCTGGAACCCACATATCTAACATTTGACTTGATAGCAAGCCAGATATCCATGATGCTCTGTAGGCAAGCAGGCCACATGAGAAGTCCTAAGCAAGTGGTAGAAATTGGTAGTGAGGACAAGTGTCTTTCAGCATGGTGTATAGCCATTTTTATGAGGTGACCTGGATGTCTGTACTATGGGCATCAGGCAGTGCTTCAAGTCCAGGGCGCTTCAGTTTCTCAAAACATAAGTACAAATTCACACGGCCAGCAGTATCCAAGGTACCTGCTTTCCTCAGCCATTGAGTCTTAGAACTGGGAGATTCTCCATTTGAAAAGTACTGGTTGCACCATTACATGGGTGCAAAATGTTGGATATATCTAAACTTTCTCTGGGCCTAAGTTCTCTGTAAAATAAGGATGACTTCAACAGAAAAAAAAAAACCCAGAAACTTGTGTTTTTATGTGAGGTTCCCGGTCCTTCTAAGTCATAAGTCATGTGGGACTATTTTCCACATTTTTTTTTATCTGTTTTTCTGTTAATAGACACATAAACTGGTTTGAAAACTTGGCTATTGTGGGCAGTGCTGCAGGAAACATGGGTGTGGAGGCATCTCTGGGACAGGATGACTTTGATTCGCACAACTGTATACTTTTAGTTTTTTGCCTCTACTTTTAGTTTTTTTGTGGAAGCACACACTGATTTCCAAAATGGTTGTAGTAATTTGCAACTCTACTGGCAGTGTTGGAGGTTTCTTCCTCCCCCAACCTTGATGGCATCTGTTGCTATTTGCTTTCTTAGTGTCTGAGTTAGAGTTTCTATTGATGTGATAAAAAACCATGACCAAAGCAACTTTGGAAAGAAAGGGGTCACAGTTCTATGTAACAGTTCATCACCAAAAGCAGAAAGGGAAGAACTAAGGCAGGGCAGAACCTGGATGAAGGAGCAGAGGCAGAGGACATGGAATGTTGCTTCTATTTGGCTTGCTCCTCATGACTTCCTCAGTCTGCTTTCTTATAGAACCTAGGGCCATCAGCCCAGGGGGATGATACCACTCACAATGGGCTGAGCTCTCCCCCATAAATGACTAATTAAGAAAATGCTCTACTGGCTTGCCTACACCCTTTGTATGGAGGCATTTTCTCAAGTGATGTTCCCTCCTCTCTGATGATTCTAGCTTGTGTTAAGTTGACCAAAAGCTAGTAACAGTCATTCTAACTGTGGTGAGATGGAGCCTCAGTGTGGTTTTGGAAACTTTTTCTGATAGCTAAGGGAATAAACATTTCATTATACATTTATTGGCTAATTTTAGTTTGTTTCATCACTCTCTGCCATTTATTGGTGGTACTAATTTTGGTGCTTAAATTTTTGTGTTCTTTATATATTTTACTGGATTTACATCTGGCAAAGATTTTCTTCTATTCTGTAATCACATGTAGAGGTTTTAGAAAAGACTGGCATAGCCACTCCTGCTACTCCGTGGACTTGTGATACACAAGATGGGGGTAATTTTCTCTCTCTGCTTCTGGTTAACTGGCTTTTCAATGAGCCACTGGTTTCTATTCATGCATGTCAGGGAATTTGAAATCAGTCTCTACCCAGAGTACTGTCAGTCTACACTCAGAACTGAAAACCTGAATCCTGATGCCAGCTTTAAAGAGCTACAGTGCTCCATATAAAGACTATCCTGGATGTTATTTTCATTTTGGATGTATGTATGCTGTATATGAGAGTATATAGATGCATGGGAATGCCCACAGAGTCAAGACAAAGATGTGAATCCTCTGGTCCTGTAGTACAGGAAGTTGTTAGGTGCCTGACTGGATGCTGGGGTCTCTTCTCTGGTTCTCTGAAAGTACAAACACTCTTAACCCCTGAGCCATCTCTCCAGCTCTGACTGTTATCTCTATTTTTCAGGGAGGGTGAAATGCTCTTGCTCAATAGATTTTGCTTTTTTAAAGATAATTGACAGTCTTTCTCAAATGTTCTGGTAACGCTCAGAACAGTTAGCAGGCTAATCCCATAATGTAGGCCAGTACAAACGTGATCTTCAAGAGATGCTTCTAGGTCCTTTATTTTCAACAATTAGCCAAAAAATGCGGCTTTGGCTCAAGAACAATGTATGTCCAGCTCCCCCCGAGCACCTCCTCTTGTGTCAGTAGATGCTGAGCAAAGTGGTCCTATGAGACAAGCCCCTACTTTAGCAATAGCAAAGGTCATCTAGATTGCCAGAGTCCAGATATTTCAAAACTAATATGCCTGAGTGATTATCACTAATAGTCAGAATCTACTTTGTTTCTTTCAACGTGAGAAATGTCAAGAGAAAAATCAAGATTTGTTTTCAAGTTCTTGAACTTTGACTCTACAGAGCTTCTCTGAGCAGTAGCCATTAATAGAGGCACAGAATCATTTATTTACTTCACAGAAAGTCAAGACTCTCTGCTGAGCATCTTTCACACTCAGAAGTGACTGGTTAACTCTATCACTAAAGATGCTTTGAATATATAGAGCAAAGCCAAATGTGGCTGATACAAATCTGAGGAAGTTATCGGAAAGATAAGAAAAGCTTAAAGAATCAGTAGGATCACTCCCCAGCCCCCAGAGGTGACCCTGTGCCACTCTGATAAACTCTTAGAGATACTCTTTTGCCTTCTATATTAGTTTTTTTATATGTAACTGATAAAGTACTATGACCAAAGCAACTTACAGAAGAAAGAGTTTACTTGTCTTACCATTACCAAGTGATAGAGCCAGCATGTCAGGGAGGCACAGCAGCAAGTGACAAGCTTGGAGGCAGAAGCAAGAAGCTGGAAGAATTCACATCTTCAATCACAACCATAAAACAGAGAAAATAAACTGAAAGAGAGAACAAGCTATGAACTATCAAAGTCTGCCCCCAGTGACATCCTTTTTCCACCATGTCTGTACCATTTTCTCAAATAGCACTACCAACTGGGCACCAAGTGCTCAAATACTCAAGCCCATGGGGAATATTCTCATTCAATGCACCTCACTGTGATGAAGAGAAGTCATCTGCATTTATCGTTCCCTAAATTGAAGATGCAGAGTGTGATGGCTAATTTCCTTGGTAAGTTTATTAAATTGAGAAACGCCTCGAGCACTGAGGCATGCCTTTGTATGTGCCTATGAGGACATTTCTAGAGAGGGTTGACTGAAGAATCATTTCATCTTGAATGTGGGCAGCATCATCCAATGGGCTCAGTTCCTTAACCTGAATGTTAAGAGAAAAAAGAGAAAGCCAGCGGAGCACATCATGACCTTATCTTTGCTTCCGTAGCTGCAGGAATGTGAGCCAGCCGTCTAATGTCCATGCCATCATGTCACCTTCCATGATGGACTACACACCCTAAAATTGAGCACAAAGAGATCCTTCCTTCCCTTGAGTAGATTGTCACTATTGGGGCACAGCAATAAGAAAAATGCCCAATTCACAAGGAGAGTATGGTTTCTAATAATAATAAATTGAGCATTCACTGAAACGTAGAATCAAACTGTGCAATCCTCCTCCTCACTACATAGATTCCTCTACCTATGTTCTCACACTTTAGAATAAGGCACACATACAAAGGGGAGAGTCAGAAGCCCAGCCATTCTATAAGCATTTTCAGAACACTCACTCTGTGCCAGGCATTTTGTAAGTACTGGGGTTGCCATGGAGAAAAGACTGAAGCAGGAGATGGAGACACCATGACAGGTACAGTGCTGGACAGTAAGCCACGTGAGTGGTTCAGTGCTGTCCCCTTCCTGATACTTCCTAGAGAGGCTTTTCAGAAGATGTGACTGATTTTAAACTCTAACAGCACGGAAGTAGAAAAGGATGGCTTGTGATACTATGCACACATATACGATTCTTCTCATTCACAAAGCCACTGAAGAAATATTCATTAGGCACCTAAAATTTGTGAGACTTTGGGTTTTGTTAGGTTAGAGGAAAAACAGCCTTGATTATATATAAAGGGAAGCCACAAATTGGGATGGCACAGGAATTTCCTGAATTCTTTTATCCCCAGATTTATATGTATTTTATTAGTCAAGGTTAGATTCTATTCCTGGATGTCCTGTAGTTACACACACAGAAGATGAATCAGCTAGGGAATCCCTTTGCCTCCTTCTTTTATCTGAAACTTGAAAGTATTTTGTTCTTCCTACAAAACTCTTTTGTCTTAGGATTCCTATTGCTGAGACAAAAAAAGTGAGTCAGGAGCAAAGGGTTTATTCAGAGTACACTTCCACAGCACTGTTCACCATTGAAAGAAGTCAGGACAGGAACTTAAACAGAGCAGGAACCTAGAGTGAGAAGCTAATGCAGGCACCATGTAGGAGTGCAGCTTACTGGATTGTTTCCCTTCCCCTGCCCTAGCATGCTGAGCCTGCTGTCTTATAGAATCCAGAACTCTGAGATGGCCTCATCCTCAATGGGCTGGGCCCTCTTATATCAATCACTAATTAAGAAAATGCCTTACAACTGGGTATTATGGAAGCATTTTCCTCATTTTAAATAATTCTGCTTTGAGTCAAGTTGACCTAAGAGTAGCCTGTACATCTCTCCTTTGATCAAGCTCTCTATGATGCAGCCTGTTGGAGCCATGGGAGGGGAAGAGAAGAGACACTAAATGCCCCTTACCTTCATTTCTCCAAGCCTCACCAAAAATCCCTTCATATTTTTAAGTTCAGCAATACCCAGGTAGATTCAGAAGTTCAAAAGGATCATAAGCTTGGGGTATGACCATAGGATGGGGCTTGTGGGTATATTCATCTCTTTCTGAATTTGTTTCCTGAGATCAGATCACTATGCTATGCATCTTACATTTCCTGAGAGACTTTTGCCTTCCTTCTCCTTTCCCATGCTGTCTGGCCTGTCTTTCTTTCGTATAATCCTGCTTCATCTATCTCCTTCTGGACCCCATCTACGTCCTGGTCCAGCAGGGCATTAAACAGGGGTCCGGGGAGGTCACCTGAAAGAGAGAAAGGGAAACAGGCAAAGACACAGAGAATGGTGATCTGTCTATAGTCTGATCAAATCACTATTTTTACTTTTTCACAGTTTATATACACAAAAAGTCAGGATGTGGGGAAGGGGATGATGCAGGAACATAGGTGTTCAGGAGGAGTACAGATATCTTCCAGAACAGAGTGTCAGCTGGGTGAAGGTTCAGGGGACAGATCACTATGACTCTGCCTATGATTCACTTGTCCTTATCTAAGTTGGTACTCTCCACCAAGGCTACCTATTTACAAGGTCTATGTATTCAGCCTGGCAATTTTCCACCAAAGCTGCTTTATTACAATAGCTTCTAGCCATCTCTTTCAGTGTTTTTCCACAGAGACCCAAGACTTTGTGTTAGCAGGCATGTATGACAGGCCTATTGCTGATTTTAGGCCTATGGCTAACTTTAGGCCTTCGGTGTATAAGCAGGGCTACCCCTGACACATATATGTCTCAGAAATCACATCTTCACTTCTTACCTTCACAAGCAGCCTCAGCCACCACCTGTGGCTCCTAAGATTCCTTACCTTACTGGTGTAGGGAGTAGGAATAGAAGCAAGGTCCCCAACCAGCCTCACCTCATACAAATATTTCCTTTAATGGAACGTGGAACTCTTCAGAAAATATCTACAGAGATAGCTTCATGTGCAGGTAATAAGCAAGGTGCAGAAGCTTTAGAGAGATTGATCCGAATTTTCTGCTTTCTGTCCCCTTGGGGACTTCACACAGCATTCCACCCTGTCTGAGGATTCTGAAAGAGTCTAGTGAGGCCCCACCTTGGCAGCAAATCCCCCTCCCCTCACCCTGTTCTCTTCCTTTGTTGGGACAGGTGCTACTCGAATACCCTTGGTACTTAGCTCTCAAAGAAGAAAACAGATCACCCATTAGTGTGTAGTTATAGAGCAACTGAAAGGCTATTTAGCTACTTTGTGATAAGCAATAAACTATTTTAATAATGGCCAATCACCATACTTTATAGAGTAGCAGTTAGTATTTGATGATCTACTGGGGTCTTACCTGTTCCTTGCCATGTGAAGCATTTCATGGCTGTTCACACCTTCCCCAAAAGAAGTTATGTCACTTTCTAATCGAAGCACTATTTTCAAGAAAGTGTTTGGGAAAGTTTGCAGAGGTTGTGTAAGTCATATCATGCCAACCCACAGCTTGCATCCCTCCAGGCATCCCTCCTTACAGTTCTGCTGCTCCAAAATGCTCAGCAGGTTTGTTTCATGGTCTGCACTAGCTAGTCTTTCAGCATCAATGAACAGGCAAACCTGGAGGCCAGCTGCAAATTAGCCAGAGAAGATGTCCCATCAGACTGTGAGATCTACTCAGCCTATTATCCTAGCATAAGATTCTTTTTTATTCTCTTTCTTCACTTTGTATGTGTTTGTTTGTATAATGGCTCAAATGAGATGCCCCCTCATAGTCTTGTACATTTAAATACTTGGTCTCTAGTCGATGGTTGTTTGGGGAAGATTAGAAGGAGAAGATTACTGGAGGAAGTATATCCCTGGGAGAAAACTTTTAGGTCTCAAAAGATGCAGCCAGTAAACATAGCCACTTCCTATTTGTGAGTCAAGACCTGAGCTCTCAATCAATGTTCCAGCACCATGCCTTCCTCCCCACTTCCATGATCTCAATTATAATGGCTGTGCATTCTTGTCCCTCTAGAATTGTAAGCCCAAAATAAACTCTTCCTTCCATATTCTGCCTTGCTTGTAGTGTTTTATCACAGCAATAGAGAAATAGCTAAGACAGTGTGTGTGTGTGTGTGTGTGTGTGTGTGTGTGTGTGTGTGTGTGTGTGTGTGTATTCGTATATATGTGTTCAGGTGCATGTATATATGTATGTATTTGCACATGGAAGCAAGAGATTGACATCAGGTGTCTTCCTCAATCTTTGTTCACCTTATGTTTTTGAGAAATGGTCTCTCACTGAACTGAAGCTCACTGGTTCCACTATGCTGGCTAGCTAGTGGGTGTCAAGAATTTTCCTGTCTCCATCTTTTGGTCACTTTGTGTAAGATGTGCATGTTGTGCCCTACCCAGCTTTTATTTGTGTACTAGAAATGTAAGAGTTGTGGAGTGGGCTCTTTAAAAGCTGATCTATCTCCTTAGCCCATTCCTTGAACACAGCCTGTCAACAGATAAATCAGCCACAGGCCTAGTAACCATCTCCATCGTATCTATTGTTTTGTGGGATTTTTTGAGATTTTATTTATATTTATATGTATGGATTTTGCCTGCTTGTATGTCTGTGTATCACACATGTGACTGGTGCCTATGAAGGTCAGAATGGTGGTATTGGATCTTCTGGAACTGGAGTCACAGGCAGTTGTGAACAACCATATGGTGCTGGGAATCAAATGTGCATCCTTTGGAAGAGCAGCTAGTGCTCTGAACTGCTGAGACATACCTCAGCTTTGCTTTTCTTTATGTGATTAACTCCATGCAGAAGATTAGCCATTAACCCTTTCTTTCCCAAACGGCCTCTGGAATCTTCATGAAAATTGTTTAATCTCTTTCTTTCTTACATGTCCCCACCTTGCACACACAATTATGACCAACCTCTTGAAAACCTCACTCTTGGGAATTTTCAATTTACAGAAGTTCAGTGTTGCCTCATTTTGACAGGCAGCAGGGGCACAAAGACTCACTCTTTTACCTTCCTAAGTATGTATGGTCCAGCCCATTTGCCAGTACTGTTTCTGTCTCACCCAGGTGCTTTTATACTGATCCAATCACTCAGTTTGTCATGCCCTGTTCATGAGTTACCCTATTGGCTTCCCCACTGGTCTCCTAACTCCCACCTTTTCTCTCAATAATCTCTATTGTCACCCTGCAGACATGACAACCATTTTCCTCATCAGAATCACTGGGCGTACTTGCAAGAGAAGCCTGTTATGGGGTTAGTTTGCTGTTGATGTTCCATCATAGAAGGAAGGAGTGAGGAGATCTACTGTACCCTCATCCCAAAATTCTAGCCACTTATGCCACTTTTCATTTTGAGATAATTACAGATCACGTAATGCTGTAGGAAAGCATAGAGGGAGACTCGGAATGCCCCTCACTTAGTTTCACCTTTGTAAAGTCTTGAAGAACCTGGAAATCAGTAGAGACACATTCTCAGGTTGTATTCTCACTGGTGTTGGGGTTCTGGGTGTGGTGGGGCAGGAGGGCAGACCAGTATGGAAAGGTGTTTATTTGCTTATCTTAGTCGGTGCACATGCTGTTTCTTCAGAGCTAAGCCCTCTGTATTCCTGTCTTGATGTATTGGGGAATCCTCTGGATTGCCTTATGGAAGGGGCTGAGTGATCCCACAGTCCATTCATGTTGAGGGTCTCTCCTGCCGCACTTAATCTATGCCTTTGATCCTTTGTCTAGGACATCACTGGTTCCTGTTCTCCAGAGATGTCAGCTTCCTCTTGTGTAGACATTATAGGGACTCTTGGTGGCCATGAGGCTGCAGAGCTGGCTTGAATCAGCTAGATACCCCGTTAGCATATAGTTCCAGGAAATCTGTTTTAGCTAGTGCCTCCACCTATCTCTCTCATTGTCTTGAATCTTCTGTGCCTGAGGTCTTCTAAGTTTCTACTGGATAAGGGTATCTTCCTCCTTTTAGGTCCTTCCTATTAGAAACTACTCCCCTTATTCTTTATTTTTATTTATTGTTTGTGTATGTGTGTGGAGGTCAGAGTACAGCTTTCTGTTTTCTCCTTCCATGGGTTCCAAGGAAGGAACCCAGGTCTTCAGACTCAGAGAGAAGCACTTTTACCACATGGATCTTCTTACAGACCCAATAGCTTCTTATCTGAATCCATTTGAGCTTCCAGTCTATCTACTTTCTCCTCCTTGTCCTGTTCCTCCACCTCCTCCCATGTACCTTCCTTCTGAGAAAAGGTCTCATGGATCCCAGGCAAGCCTCATACTCAGTATATCACCAAGTATGAACTTCAACTCTGTGTCCTTGCTTTTGTTTTTTGTTTTTTTTTCCTCCTCCTGAGTACTGGGATCATGGGTCTGTGTCACCATACTCACTGTGAACTGCAGTTTGGGTGAACAAATGACTACAGGGTTTCATGTACTCCACAAGAATTCTACCAACTGAGGTACTTCGCAGTGACTCTATCTGACTCATTCTTCAAACCCCCTCATTGTTGCTTTAACATTTAATAAGCTTGGGGGAAGGCATGTAGATGTGTGTTTCATTGTGGCTGACTGGAAAGAGAAGTAGATAGCAGAGGCCACTGCATTACAACACACACAGAGAACTTTCTTATTGGAATGTGGCCTCGAGTGAAGAAGAAAAATGGTAAGAGCCTAGAGAGCAAATTGTGTAAGAGTATAGAAGCTTCCTCAGTTTCAGACCTAAGTGGCAGGCCTGAGACTCACTCTCTTTGACATGACAAAGAAAGTAAAGGAGCACATTGTGAGGATGGGCTCAGCTGGAGAAAGCTGAGAAGCCCAAAGGCCCTTCCAGGAAGAAGCTACAATAGCATGCAGGTCCAGGACAGACCATTTGTCCCAGTGTAGGGCACTGCAGTTGTGTGACAGGGCATCCACACAAGACTGAGATTATCTAGGTGTAGATAAGGAAAGAAGGGTAGACGGTTGAGGACAGTGCACCACGAAGAGAGAAAGGGATGTCTCTGTCTCCTACAGAACTGAGATAAATGAGAGTATGGTCATTCACCACAGCTGTTCACCACAGCCTCTGAGGTCAGCTGTGACTTTGGAACTGTTTGAGCTTAGCATTTCTCCCATGCCTGAGCTGGGATGGGGCTGCTGGTTTGCTTACAGCCACAGGGACAGTTGGTGGGACTTCCCTTGATTTTTCCTTCTCTGAGTGACCTAGGATCAAAGAAATTACCCCTCTTCCTCAGGGCCATGCAGAGTTCCAGCTTAGCTCCAGATGTGCCTTCCTGTCCCTCAGGCACAAACTGGAGCTGTGGTCTAATCATCTGTAGATTATAATGCTCTTAAGTGTCTTTGGGTGGACAAGACAGCTTTCTGTGTGGCACTGTTGGGCTAGTATCCTCTGCATCTACTCCATCATATCTGCTTGTATGTAAGATTTAGTTTGTCAGCCTTGCCTGCCCGGAGGCCAGGGTCTATGCTTCATTCAGTCCTGGTCTGCTGAATTCATCCAACATTGAGATGGAAGCTACACTCATTTTATAAATGAGGAAACAAGACACAGACAAGTTAGGTAACTCAGTTTGCCAGAAGTGGAGTCTGTCTCTGTCTACAGTAGAAAGACTCCTAGGTTGGAACCTGAGTTTATGCTAGCTGTTGGCTGATGTCCCTGCCCTATGAGGGTCACTAACTTGGTCACAACTGAGTTGAGTCTGTGTGTGTGTGTGCCACACCAATGGCCTCTCCATGTGCTGAGCTCTCTTAGACTCCCCTTGATACCAAGGGAACAATGATGAATTATTCTCATCACTTTATCTAGGAGACACTTAGAGAAATTACAAGATGAGTCTACCAACCGGATGACAGCCTGCTGCCAGGCCTATAAAACAGATTGAAAGGGAAAAAATAGAATTAGAAACACACAGGCATTCATGTGTGCTTGTGTGCATGTGTACACATATGCATATCCTGAAAGGTAAAGAGCATTGTTAGCACTTTGTTCCTAGAAAGCACCCTTGTCCTGTCATCTTGCCTTAGGAGGACAGCAGGACCAAACCCACATATGCACTTGACCTCTAACCCCAACCCCATTGTGATCAATAACCTTGTGAATATTCATTACAATGAGTCATTGATCTGCTTCAGGGTCTCTGGCTTCTGCTATGCTATCTATCAATCCTCACCAGAACTCTTCTTGGATGTCCTGTTGTTGCCCTGTGTCATGGAGATCCTGCAGTTTTGGCTCTGTGGGACCTGCCCCTTCATAAACTCCAGCAGCTCATATATGGGGTGGGCCGACTCAAAACCCTGGATCTGAGCCTGGGTGAGTTGTTCAATCCACTGCTCTCCAGCACTACCCCAGTGAGGGTCATGGCCACCTCTCTTAGGCTCATGTCCTTGAGGTCAAGTATTCCTCACCCATGAGACCATCACCAGATACACTGTGCTGCTAGGTGAGGTGCAGGACTGCTCTCCTGAGTGCTGCAGCCAGTGGGGGGGGGCAAAGTTAGCTCTGAACAGTCCTCAGACATCATAATGGCTCCAGACAGCAGCCCAGACCAGGGATGTCTGCATGACCCAGGTCCTGTTGGCAGGTCAAGCTTTGGAGGCTTTTGGGTCAGATAATTGCCCTACTCTTTCTGTGTCCAAAGCCAGAAGCCTCAGCCATGACCTTCAGTCATGTTCACCCTTACAGGTTGTGCTGACTGGGTGTTCTCTGGTTTCCTGGTGAGTGTGTCTATTCCTTTAATAAAGTGCTGACTAGTTAGTCTGTGCCTGACTGGGATGTTTTGTGCTCACATATAACTTTGGACTGTGTCTCTATATGGAACCTTCTTTCCTTAGAGCACTTCTCATGAGGTTGTTTGGCTTTCGTAGAAGGAAGATAGGACTTTCAGGGCCATTTGTTCTTGTTCTGTGGTGGGATCTTGTAGGACTATGAAAGGACAGCATGGTTTCTGGTCGAGCACTGGCTAGAGATGGCCAGAGACTCTGTGGGTTAGAGACCTTACAGGTTTCCCTGCAAGGGATGGCATACATTTTGCCACACTCCGAGACTCTAGGCTCCTGACACAAGGACGAAGACCTCCATTGATCCATGCCCTTCTGGTACATAGGACAATGCCCTACTAGTCCTTCCACAGGTAGAGGGCATGACTACAGGCCACAGAGCCTCAAAATAAATCTCTATATTAATGAGATACCTAAAGGCCAGAGGGCATAGCCAATTAGGCATTTCTTCCCAGATCCTCCTCCTTGTAAAAGGTATTTAACCTCAGGCCTGCCCTGAAAATACCAGAGATATAGTTCCATCCATTTTCTGCCATGACAATAAACATTTTAAGGCCACGGACTATCTTTCTTCCTTGGGACTCGCTGTGGGGAACCATGGAGAAGGTTTTCAACTACCGAGCCACCACCTAATATCCTGCTGATGACCTCTCTACATTCTAGACACTGAGACCCAGCCAAGCAAGTTGCCATGACCCAAGACTCTCCTCCCCATGGGTGCTGTTGGAGCTCATTCTTCCACAACACAATCAAATTCCCATGCCTTTGTCCATCTGAACCATGGCCCTAGCCCCTTTATTCTTTACTGGCAGGAGTGACATCAAAGGGCAGAGCTATCACTCTAGGCTGTCTTCTGGTGGATCTTATTTTTCTTTTCTGCGTCTTGTCCCTTCCCTTCAACCCTCCTACTTACTGTTCTGGGTCCTTTCCTTAGTCCCCAGTTTGGGATGGGACATTTTTGTATGCTTTAGCATTTGTTGATGACTTCCCTCTGCCACTATCTGAAACACAACTTACCAATCCTGCCACCTTGCCACACCTAAGCTCCACTTATACCAGCCTTTTCTAGGCCACCTATCACCATGTTTTTCTGGATGGTGGACAGTGGCTTCTTGGCTGTGCTGTGTCTACCCTGTCAACTGCAGGTCATTCTTTCCCCAGTAGCCAGAGTAATTTCTTGCGTATATCCTCTTCTGAGGTCTTGGACCACTCCCATAGGCTTCATTGGACTTGCTCCTCTGTGTCCTCTTCAACACCTTTCTTCACTACCACTCAGGGTGTAGATGTTAGGGGATGGATGCTGAGAGCTGTTAGTCTTAAAGGAACTGGAAAATTAAGGTACAAACCCATGTATTAAGATGGAGAAGTTTCTTAATGTCTGCTTGGTGCCAGCATAGTGTGAACACAATCAAATTCCCATGCCTTTGTCCATCTGAACCATGGCCCTAGCCCCTTTGTTCTTTATTGGCAGGAGTGACATCAAAGGGCAGAGCTATCACTCTAGGCTGTCTTCTGGTGGATCTTATTTTTCTTTTCTGCGTCTTGTCCCTTCCCTTCAACCCTCCTCCTGTATTACGATGGAGAAAGGATACTCCTTTCTGTTAGGAGCTTCCCAGGTGCCTTTCTTTCCCCCTTTTCTTCAAACCTCATGCAAACTGCCACCTTCATTTTGAGAAGAACCAAAATGACCTACAAGGATGCCATCAGTGGGGACAGGCCCAAGGTCTCTTGATCACTCTACTGTCCTCTTCTGAGACCCCTTCTGGCTTTTTGTAGTATCCCTGATGCCTTCCCTCAGTCCTGTGCTAATAAGGTCACACTAGAGACACAGCCAGTAGGGCAACCTCCCCTAGCCCCTTAGTTCTGCTTCATTCTTTTTGTCTTTAACATCATTTTAAATGCTTAAAAGGGGGGTGGGAAGCAGGAAGATCTAGCTTAAGGTCACCCTCAGCTTCTTAATGAGTTTCATGCTAGTTTCAGGTACATGTGACCAGATCAATACACACACACACACACACACACACACACACACACATGACAGAGTCATTAGTGCTATGAAAAGGATGTCACAGACACTTAACCCAGCTTCCCTCATTGGTCTCCTCTACCTGACTGTACTATGATGTCAGAACCAGGAAGCTGTGTCAGGAAACATGTGTGTTCCACACTGCTTTCTTGACTAAGACTCCTGTGGGAGGAATGTGAGACCACCCTGACAAATTCACCATAACAACCAAGGGAACAGAAAGGGCAATTAGAGACACAACCACCCCGCTGGTCAGGCTGTTCCTGATAGCAGGGAGAAAGTTTTTAAAAATTCAGAGAAAAACCACAGAATGTACTGATTAGTAACCAGCTGTGTCTTTCACAGCCCTAGATAAACATAGCCCACCAGAAATAATTGCCTGAGTGAGTGTGGCCAATAAGTTTAAAGGCTAAGTGTCCAATTAGGTTTAAACAAGTTTTGCTGTTGCTAAAGTCTGCCTATGCTAAAGTATAAAAGGTGTGTGCTTCAGAAATTCAGGGTCCTTCCTCCTTTGAGAGTGAAGTGACCCAATGCACTGGAATAAAAATTCCTCTTGCTGTTTGCATCAATCTCGGTTTCCTTGTCTCTGTGCACTGCGTGTCCTGGAGTTGAGACTTTCAGGTCCAATAGGAGCAGTGCAGACTCAACTGACAGGATGGCCCCTGGTGGTGTCAGTTTCTGACCACAGCCAGTTGCTCTGGTTGCTAACACACATTCTATGCCTGGATATGGCAGTGCATCTACTCTGGTGAGTCCCTTACTGAAGCCCAGGTTGAGATGATTGCAGCCATCAGCACTGTGTGAGGTTTCCTTATGGAGCTACCATTTTGGTTCATACCTTGGAGTGAGGTGGAGATACAATAATTAAAGGGAAGAACAATGAATGTGACTTCCCTGAAGATGCCCTGTGCTGTTATCTCTTGGAGGTGAAGCTCATTTGCCCAGCCAGGGTTCCTTTTGGCAGCAAGGTATGGCTGCTGGAGATTCATCCAATACCCGTCAGGAATCTTCAAGCCCAAGCTTCTGGTAGCTGCTACTAGGCACAATGCTATCCTGTACCCTTTTATTCTTAAGCATGACCAAACAACTTGACCTGGATTCACCGAGTTCATCAAGGAAGGGGAGATATACAGAGGCCCCGTGGGAACACCCCTAGGAAAATGAAGTGGGACTGCTTGGGAAGAATGAGTGTGAGTTACAGAGGACTAATAAGGGATGCTCCTATCCATTTCTCTGTAGCCAACACTGATCTCCTAAGGAAGTAATTCAGACAACAGACAGGACATTCCCATGCTGCTTTAGACTTTGCTAACACGTTACTTTAGATTGAGCATAGACACAGTGACGTCTTGCTGTGTGCTTACTTGTGTGACCTCCCTTCCATATGCATCTCACACCCTTATGACTTCCCATTATTTGGCTTCTATTTGTATAGCCTGGCCCTGTAAGGCTGTCATCTGAGTGAATCTCATACATACAGGGCTTATCTATGTGCCATTTCACCTGTTCATACCTTTGTGTCCTCAGGTCTGTGGCTCATGTCTGTTGATATGAATTCTATATACTTTTTATCTGTGGGGCTTCACCTGTGTGAGTCTGTCCCTGAGACTCACAACCACATGTCTCCCACCTGTGTGAGAGGGCAGTGTCTGAGCATGGAAGTGGGTATCTGGGCAGCCACTGTCCCTGGCCATGTTCCTGTAGTTTCCTTTTTTCCTCACAACTCACAAACTTTTCTCCTTAAGCCAGGTGACAGAGGATGTGGCATTGGTCTGAATATCTCCAGTGACAGAACACCTCAGGAGAGTACTTGTGCAGGGTGAAGGTTAGTGGATAGGACCATAGCCTCAAACAGTGTTTGCCAGTCAGGCAGGTGAGTTGTGTCTCCTGGGTGCAGGATGGATTGAGAGGGCAGCCATTGTGTGCTGTGGCACAGAGATCAGCCTGACATGTGTGACTTGGATGTTTCAGTTGGTACTTGTCTATGACATGCATAGAAGCCAGGTTTGCCTTGGAAGTCTCCTGACATAGTACACGTAAGGCATGCATTGTCAGGAGCCATAATGGGATGAGCAGGTGATCATCCTAAAATGGCCTGCCTTGGATTATTATATAATCTGTGACAGGTGTGTCCTTATTCAACAAGGCTGTAAGGCATTCATTTTAGGAAAGATTTCTACTATTAATATGCTTTTCCTATTATTATTAAACATACATAACAATCACTAAGTAATAGCACACCTCTTTGGAGCAGATCTCTGCAGATCCACAAAGATGTACTGTCTTGTAGTGATGCTATATAGACAAATAGATGACTTCTTAATGATGATCCTATAAGAATTCCTAAAATTATATCAATGATTATTAAGCTCTTTTATGGTGGGACTGCTACTAGGTCCTTTTCAGATAGCCAAAACTGCAATGAGATCTCTGCCAGTATCCCAAGTGTCACCAGTTAATTGTTCTTATATAGAAACCAGACTTTCTCCTACTCACAGCACATTACAAGAAGTTGTAAGACAATTAACAAAAGGTCATAAAAAGGGAACTAACAATTTATTATAGGTGCTAGGTCAGAAGATAAAATATTGCCTATTGACTGGGTTTATCTATACGAAACTTCACTAATAACTTAGTTATGGTTTTAAACCTTCGGTGAACCTGTGGCGCTAGACAGGTGATGGGTGTTTAGTCAGATAATTACTCCTAATGCATATGCATGTAAACATTCTCTGTTGTAAACTTCTATTCAATTTATGATTTGATTTTTGTATGAACTTGTGATGAACCCTGTAACATGTAATCATGTATTCTGAAAGATGTATAAGTACTGAACACAAAGAGAAGTCTCTCTGTCTCTCTGTCTCTCTGTCTCTCTCTCTCTCTCTCTCTCTTTCCTTTTCCACCACCTAGAAGAATATTTTCCTTACTAGAATGTTTTATTTTCACTACTTAGAATCTTTCCACTTTTTCTCTTAGATAGTTTTCACAGGAAACTTTTAGAAACTTAGTAATAAACGCTATAACCACTTCCAAGTGTCTTTTTCTTCCTGTGACTTCTGACTAGCAGGTTGAAAGTTAGAGCTCAGCAGTTCCTGCTGAGATAGTACAAATGCTATTTACTTTTTTTTTTTAAGAAGAGAACTTCATTTATAATAGCAACCAAAATAAGTAAGACAAATCTTAAATAAAATAAATAAATGAGTAAAATACTAAGGTATAACTTTAACTAAGGACGTAAGAGACCTCTATACTGTAAACTGTAGAAAAATGCTGATATGGGGGGAAAACTCAAATTGTAAGCTATCCTATATTTATGGACAAGTAGAAT
The DNA here is from genome assembly GCF_004785775.1 of Grammomys surdaster. Classification (NCBI taxonomy): domain Eukaryota; kingdom Metazoa; phylum Chordata; class Mammalia; order Rodentia; family Muridae; genus Grammomys; species Grammomys surdaster. The sequence goes on along the minus strand of NW_021604564.1, from coordinate 1,886,579 downwards.
TAATGTTGAAAAATTATCCATGCTATACAAACACATTTGAAATTTATTCAATGAAATCTCTATCAAAATTACAAATTCATTTCACATACACTCAAATACACAAACATATGGGGTGAGGGAGAGAGAGAGAGAGAGAGAGAGAGAGAGAGAGAGAACACAATTATTGAACTGGTGTGACTCAAAGCTGGAGACATCACACTCACTTAGATGAGTCTTTTAAAAGTGCAGAACTGGTTCTTCCGACACCTGGAACCCAAAGCTGTCGGAGAAAGTTCTCCATCCAAGAACCTCCCAGGTGCTAGCCTCCAAAAAGGGTGCTTTAGAGGAAATCTTATTTTTTTTAAATGCACAGTGATCTTAATTTCTCAATGTTTTAAGAATATTCAATACGCAAGATACAGTTGGTTCTGTCCCATGTGTGCTAAAGCAAAAGTGATGCAGTGAAATCTCCTTGTGATCAGCCACATGGACACCATCTCATTGCAGTTAATGGAAATAAATGTACCATTTAGTACTTTAAATCATGAAGCAACGTAACTGCCTTCTGTTAGCACTGACCTTCTGTTGCCCTCATTATTTCCTCACTTCGGATGTCTGCACCTCTTCTTGTTGAGTCAGCACAAGAGCTTGAATACAAAAGACAGAGGTGAGGCACAGAGAGGTGAGGAAGTCAGGGAAAATGGAGTCTGGTATCTTGTGGGTAAAGAGAGACAACCAAAGATGCCTCATCCTTCGCTCCTTTGCTTCTCTATCATCCTCCTAGTGTATGCTATTGCTTTTATACCATTTTAATTACATGCAAGTATTAAAGTCAGTTCAAGGTTGAGGGACTAGCAATACAATAAATGCAAATAGTGAACGAATAAGCAAGACAACAAACACAAATAGTCAAAGAACAAGCAAGGCAATAAAATTCTGAGAACACTCCCATGATCACTGTTTCTAAGGGCTTATCAGGATGACCAAAATATCTGAGCCAACTTCCCTGTCCTAGCCCAAATTCATTTTCATGACTGAAGCCTACTTCCTTGTTCTAGCCTAAAATTTAGATTCCTGTCTGAAATTACTTCTTTGTTCTAGCCAAATGTCAGATTCCTTGGACAATGTCATATTCCTGCCAAGCATCCCAATTCCTTGTCCTTTGACCATGTCAGATTCTTGCCAAGCAGCCCCAAAGGCTCTCTACCTCTCCCCCTTATTTATTTCATTAACAAGACTGAGCCTGTCTTAGGTCATTCTGACAAGAAAGCCTTCCTTACCCATTGTGGAATATGCATTATCAAAAGCAATGCATTTATGTTTTAGGTTGGTAAGGCTCTGTGCAGAATCTTACCCGTTCTTGGCTTGCCAGACTGTTAATTTAATAACTCTGTCTGGGGGTCCATTTTCAGGTTCAAGGCATGTACTTTGGCTGCCAGCATGTGGATGTTGTTAAAGAGAAGCTTTAACATGATGGGCAGGAATAAAAGAATTCCCAGGACAAACAGGGCTAGCATGATCAAGCTATATGTGCCATTCTTCAAGCTTGATCAAATCAGAAATACTGACCTCAAGCCATGGATAATTTTATCAGCATTATCTGAAGCATCAAAACTCAGCAGAGCAGCATTCTTGAAATTCACAAGCTCACTATGTGTAGTAAAACATCCAGAGAGGTGTTAGAATTATTCCAAATACACTGCAAGTGTCTTTAAGGTGCAATCACCATATGCAAACACAGCTGTGGATGTCTAGAAGTGCATGCTGACAGGAGCCTGATACACCTGCCTCCTGAGAGGCACTGTCAGAGCCTGACGTATACAGAGGAGGATGCTCACAGCTAGCCATCAAACTGATCACAGGGTCCCCAGTGGAGGAGTTAGAGAGAAGACTGAAGGAGTTTAAGGGACTTGCAGCCCCATGGAGAGAGCGACAATGTCAACCAACCAGAGCTCCCAGGGTCTAAACAGCTAGCCTGGGAACACACATGGAGGGACTCATGTCTCCAGCTGTATAAGTAGAGGAGGATGGACTTGTTGGTCATCAATGGGAGAGGAAGGCTTTGGTCCCTTGAAGGCTGGATCCCCAGTGAGGGGGAATTCAAGGGCAGGGAAGTGGAAGTGGGTGGATGGGTGGGGCACACCCTCATAGAAATAGGAGAAGGGAGGATGGTTTAAGGGGTTTCTGGGGGAGGGGAATGGGGAAGAGGGGATAACATCTGAAATGTAGATAAATAAAGTATCCAATAATAAAAAACAAAACAAAAAGGAAAAACAAACAATCAAATAAAAGAACAGATAATGAAACTGGCTATTGCAGTCAAACATTTGAGACTTCTTGGCAGCAATTCAACATTATCCATATTACTGGGATTCCTTATAATTGTCAGGACAAGAGACTGTGGAAGGGGCCCATGGAACTTTAAAACAATATCTTCATAAAATAAAAAAGGGAGGGGGGATATATCCCAATACACCACAAATTTATTTAAATTATGTTCTTTTTATTTTAATTAAAAAATTTTTGGATGCCAAGGAACTTTCTTCTGAGTGTCTATGGCACTCTACAACTAGGCATACTTATGCATAGGTGAAAGGGAAGCATCCACTTACTGGCATAAGGCATGAACCTGATCAGGTATGGGGAAGAGGGCATGTTTGTGTTTTTTTCTTCAGCATGCTTGAAGAAGCATGGTGGTCGCTGGAGGGGTGGGTGAGACAGGCTGATGCCAGGACAAAGAATGATGCTGACCTGTGAGCTTGCTGAGTGTCCTGACAATGGTGACTGGGAAACCATATTGGACATATGTTCCTGACCCACCATTGCTTACCTATACCCCTGATGGGGCAAACTGCCTTGCCTCAAGGTTTTAAACCTTGTAAAACAGAGAATCAAAAAGAGAAGTCGTAATGACTCTTGTATTGTTCTTAAATGTGACCAGTTATTCGGACTCAACCATGTACTGGTTTAGAAATCAATCCAACATTGGAAACAATAGTCTTCATTTGGAATTCTGGTTCTGGACATTTTCAGAGACATATTTGGAAGTTATCTGCAGTTCTCTATGATGTTATGTTAGCAAGAGATAAAGTTGGGGCAGGATCTAGATTTCAAACAGGTGTTAGCACATGTGTTAAGACTCTTTTAATTGTCAAGTTAAATTTGTGTTAGTGTATTGAAGTCTGGCATGTCAGTTATGGAGGTCTATCAACCAGCTTTTTTTTTTTTAATTGCCCTGAGTATCACAGAACCTTGGTATTCTGAAAAAAAGGTTGCACATACTAGAAGAATTGGGTCAGGCTTTAAGCAGAAGCAAGAGGGTAGTGGGCTTGATTATTGCTGGTATAACAGCTTGCACTACTGCTTCTGTAATTGATTTGACACAAGAAGTTAAGACAGCTACTTTTGTTAATCATTTAGCAAAAAAATATTACTAATGTGTTGAATATACAAGAGGATTTAGATAGGATTTGGAAGTATAGCTTGATGCTTTTTATCTTATTCAAATTATTGGAAGGAGGTTCAGAATTTAAGCGTAAGGAACCATCTTGAGTGCCATACCAAATACCACTGGATTCATGTTAGTTCTAAAATTTACAGTGGTAGTCATTATAACTAGGAAAAAGTTTAAAGGCTATTTACTTAATCCTTTGCTGTTTTTGGGATGAGATGTTAAGTGCTAGAAACTGCTGTTTCTGGCCTCAGAGGATCACAGAAGGCAGGACAGCTACAGTAGCATAGTAACTTAGAATTAGATAAGTAAACTTTTATTATACAGCAACCCTAAATATCTTGTAAAACAAAGTCTTACCCTCAAATCTTGTAAGACCAAATCTTACCCTCTGCTGATGTTCTTCCCCCTCTGCTGCCTCAAGAAGAACTGAAAGAAAAAAGAACCCCCACACACACTGGGAGCTGGCCCCCAGCAATGCATAGTGGAAACTCCCAGTGGGGGAGGTGTGTGACCAGGCAGTGTTCCTCACAGGGCATTTGTTGTCAAGGATCTCAGGCCAATGGTGAGAGATGAGCTATGACTTAAGAGCACAGATGAGACTGGCAGTGCACAGTGAGTATGGAGCCTTTCAGAGCTACATTCCACTAATCTGCAGTACAGTGAGGCTTTGTTGGGGCTCTGTAGGGTGCCATTGGACTTGAGAACCTTGCTCTCCCTTTTGGCCATATTGCTCATTATCTGCTCTATGGGTCATTTCTCCTTAAAGTTGTCAACAGCTGATATCAAATACTTGTACCCAGGAGGGCCTGCACTGTCTAGGTTACTCCATAGCTAGTGACTGAGCCCCTAGCAGGGTCAGGAGCAAGGCTGTATTTGACTGTTTGAGACTGATCTGCTCTAGCTGTGACCTCTGCAAATGTGACTCCTATAGTTTTTTCAGCAAATAATGATTGGGGAAGAGCTACCTCTCAGGTGTATTGGGTTCTTTGGAACTCATCTGACAACTCTGACTTGGTGGAGGAACCTGGGTGAGGATCTCTGGAGGTTGTGGAAGCCAAGGGTTATACAGACTGGGTGTCAGGCCCCTGGGGATCTTTTCTGAAAGGTCAAGTGGCTTATTCAGGTGTTCCCCTGCAGATGGGGGCAAACATTGTGTACATTATAAAGTATCCAGTGAAGGACTACTGTATTCTCCATGGTGGGGAAAACCTGAAGGAGCATCGGATATGAGGGGCAAACTTGTAGCAGAGTCAAGTTATCTCTTGTTCTTTGTTTATTCTCTCCTCTCCTGGGAGAATCCACTGGCATCTGAGACCCACAAGACCTTGTCCCACTACTAGGCTGAATATCTAAGGTTGCCCATTCTTACTCTCTTTTAAGGGAAAGCTAGAATATGCAAACTGTGACGAGGATACCATAAACATCACTATTGTAGTGAAGTTCTCATTGCAGACAAAAGATTCTGATTCCTGTGGCCATTGTCAGAGGAGAGGAATGGGAACAGAAAACAGGAGTCAGCATGTAAAACCAAGTCCCAAGCAGAAACTTGGTGTCATGACCATTCAGTGGCTCTGAAGCTCCTGAGATTTCCCAATGGCCAAGCAAATGTGAAAATAGAACAGGGAATGGAATGGAGCCCCTAGTCCAGTTTGAGGTCATTGCTGACATTCTAATCCTGCATAGGGGAGGCATAGGTATGCTGAAGGGAGTGTCTCTTGGTTTCCCAGGTCAGCTTTGAATACCTGGAGTTATTTACTGGTACTCCTTTGTTAGCTGGACCACAAGAATCAGGCACACACAGGTGTGGAAAAGGTGTCCCTCCCCTTCTCCACACCAGCAGCTTCTCATTCCTTTAGGCCAGGAGGAAGTTACACCAGATCTTCATCTCTGCCACCTACAACCCTGTTTCTCTCTGATCCCAGCTGCAGGCAGTGACACCCAAACCCCATCCTCCCAAACCAAGAAGCTCTAGGGAGCTTTAAGAATGTTGAAAGATTACTTTATTTCCTTTTCTGAGTGAGATGCAAGCATCTTCTGTTGGGCCCTCCTTGTTTAGTTTCTTTGGGTATGTGGATTGTAGCATGGATACCTTGTACTGTATGACTAATATTAACTTATAAGTGAGCATATCCCATGCATGTCATTTTGGGTCTGGGTTACCTCACTCAGGATGATATATTCAAGTTTCACCCATTTGCCTGCAAATTTCATGATGTCTTTATTTTTAATAGCCAACTAGTACTCCACTGTGTAAATGAACCATACTTTATTTATCCATGTTTTGATTGAGGGACATCGGGATTATTTCCAGTTTATGGCTATTATGAATAAAGCTGCTATGAACATAGTTGATAAAGCATCCTAGTGGTATGATGGAGCATCTTCTGGGTATATGCCCAGGAGTGGTATAGCTACGGAGTTAGGGAGAGGAACAGCAGTGAGGAGTGTTAGGTGTAGGGAGATTCAGGGAGGGAGGATCCTGGAAGTGGATAGAAGTCAGCAGCAGGTGGAGGAAGTGCATTTCTAGGAAGTTCCAGAAACTTGGAATGTGGAGAGCTCCAGGAAGTCTACAGGATGATTTTGTTGAGTCTCCTAGCTGTGGGGGATATAGAGCCTGAAGCAGACACTCCCTGTAGCCAGACAGGACTCCTCGAGGAAGGATAAGGATACTACCCACAAAACCTTTAACACAAAAATTGTCCTGCCTACAAGAGGTGTAAGGACAAAAATGTAGCAGAGACTGAGAAGAAGGCCAACTGTAGGAAAATGGCTAATTAAGGTCAAATTCTACCATTGACAAGATAGCTTTGTGGAGCTGGGTGCTATATGGAGGCCTCCCTTCATTGCCAGGGCTTCTCTTTCCCTGATATTGTCTTGGGAGTTCAAAATCCTCCATACCTCTACTGGCAGAATGTTACATAACCTTGGTTACAGGTTCAACTTTCCTTCTCCTGATAAGAACCAGTTCAGCTAGCACCTGAGATTCTTGAAATGCTTCCCTATGCTCATGGGGGCATTTCAGGACCCTACACCTTCAGGCAGTGACCGTCCCTTCCTGAATATTCCTTCTCCCAAGAGGTATATAAAATCTCTGGTTCACCTTCAATAAAGTGCATTTATTCACATCCACTATCAAATAAAGCAATATGAACAAGCAAGGTTTGTTTCAGAGAGCTGCTTTATTAAAGACCACAATGGAGAAGGCCTTCACCTAAAAGAGCCATGTCTAAGACTCCCAAGGAAAACTTTCTCTTCTATAGCACCTGTTCCAGTCTGTGAGTCGGTGAACTGGGACCAGGGGACCACATGAAAGAGAGAATGGGGGACAAGAGCACGCAAGAAATGGATAGTCTGTCTGGAAGTTTGATCAAGCTGTCAAATTTTAATTTTTTTCCACATGGGGTTATATACACATAGAAGCAGGATGTGGGGAGGGGGATGACGTAGAGTTCTCTTTGTTTCTGGGGAGTTCAGGTGATCTCAGAGGGAGTACAGATGTTCTTCAGAACTGGTTATTGGCTGGGTGAAGAGTTCACAGAAGAAGTAGGGTGGAACAGGTCACCATGTACCTGTCCATAAGATTCATTTGTTCTAATCTAGTCTAGTACTTTCCCACCAAGGCTACGAGTCCATAAGATCTATGATTATTTGTTCTTATCTAGACTGGTATTTTCCCACCAGGACTACCTGTCTACAAGATCTATAGCTATCTGTTCTAGGGTTAGCACTTTCCCAGAGAGACCAAGACTTTGTGTCAGTAGGCACGTATGGCTGACTTAGGCCTATGGCTGACTTAGGCCATTAATGTATAAGAAAGATCACTCCCAACAAGCACCTATGGTACTCTGCTCTTGCTTCCAATCAGACCAGATGCCACTTGTCTCAGACTCTATGTCTCACTTTCTGCTAGATGTGAAGGTGCCCCATGGGAAAGGTGGACCTTGGACCCCTATTTTTGACTTTCTCTCCCAGTGGTATACACATAGTGCCTGGGTATCTAGAGAGGAGACTGAGAAACTCAGCATTTTTCCTACACCCTGCTGTTTCCTCTTCAGGTCTGTCATGTAGTGGCATCTGATGTCCCAGTGGGAAACACAGACGGCTGACTCCCTGTTCTGGAGGCATCCTGCCTCCTCCAGTTTGCATGGCAGCAGTGCATGGGCCCCTCCTGGTAGAGAGGCAGACAATGATATGACAGCCAACCAATGATTAGCTCAACTGGAGACCCATTCGATGGGCAAGAACCAATCACTGATATTATTAATACTCTGTTATGCTTGCATATAGGAGCCTCAGAGACGTAACTGTCCTCTGAGAGGCTCCACCCAGCAACTGACTCAGATGGAGCCAGACACCCACAGAGAAAACAGTGACTGAACCTTGTGGACTCTTATGGAAGAACAGGAGGAAGGACTGTGGCCTCTAAGGGGATAGGAAATCTACAGGAAGACCAACAGAGTCAACTAACCTAGGCCCTTGGGGACTCCCAGAGAATGAACCACCAACCACTGAAAATAAATGGACTGTACCTTAGGCCCGCCTCCTACACATATGTAACAAATGTGCAGCTTTTCATGTGTGTTCTCACACAACTGGAACAGGAACTTACTCTGACTCTGGTTCCTGCCTGTGGATCCTGTTCCACTAACTGGGTTGCTTGTCTGGCCTCACTGGGAGAAGATATGCCTAGTCCTGCAGTAACTTAAAGTACCAGGGTGGGTTGTACCCAGGTGGGCCTCCTCCTTCTCAAGGGAGAAGGGGAAAGGTTTAGGGAGGGGCTGTTTGAGAGGGAACTGGGAGGAGGGATTGTGATCCAGATGTAAAGTAAATAAATAAGATAATAAATAAGATAATAAAATGGGAAAAAAGAATGTTGAGAGTGCCAGAGGCCTCAACATAGAGATAATCTTCATCCCTAAGCAGAGGTTTAAGAAGAGAGCTTCTGTGCCCACCCCTACTACCCTATGAATGAAAGCGAGCAATTCACCCAGGGCAATCAGCTGCCTCTCGTTCTGGCTTTCTCCTTTAGGGGTTTGGGTGATTATGGTTGTTACAGTGGCCTTTAGGCCCTGATTGAATTTCCTGTGTCTTCTGAGTCATTTTCCTTCTTGAGCAGAAGCCTGCTCTCTAGGAGGCAATGAGCTCATGTGACTGTGTATAGAGAGGACTCTTGAGATCATCCTGGTCTAGGGAATGGATGGAATTCAGGAGGTCCTGTGGTACATGTCCTTGTTAGGAGAGAATCTACTCTCTACACAGGTGTGCACCATGCTTCTGGTACTTTCTCTACCTACATGCACTGTGCTCATAATTTTCTTATGAATGTCATTTCTGTGACACTAGGAGTTTACCATCCTAAGCTTTCTTGTATGTAGACTGTTTCTGGAGATGAAGATATTCCTTTAGGAAATTCCTCCTTAGGACTTCCATCATTCATCAGTGGCCACAGTAACTCCATTTTCTCATGAGTTTCTTTGCAGAATATTTCAGCAATTCTCAGGAGGTATCATGATTTCTGGGTCTGTCTGCTGTGTGATGTAAGTTTCATGCCTTGCCTTAGTCAGCAGCCCAGGTGTGGTCAGTGCCAGAATCAGCATTCTTATTCATTTTTGCCATGCTTCTGTTCTGGGGTCACTTCTTTCCTATCACACATGGGCATCGGACCTTGTAAGCAGCCTAGAGCACTGGCTTTTCTCCCACTGTCCACTGCTGAGTAGAGCCCCTGAGATTCCAGATCCACTTTTTCTTATTCCCCTCCCACTACCCTGCCCTTCTGGCTTCAAATATTCTCAATCTCTCTCTCTCTCTCTCTCTCTCTCTCTCTCTCTCTCTCTCTCTCT
>NW_021604564.1:1851491-1877296 GCF_004785775.1 Grammomys surdaster | reverse complement strand
TCTCTCTCTCTCTCTCTCTCTCTCTCTCTCTCTCTCTCTCTCTCTCTGTGTGTGTGTGTGTGTGTGTGTTTTTCCATCATAAATGATCATGTTGTATATCTCAGTGTTAGTGTGCTCCTTTGAAGTCCAGGGTGAGAGATTCCATGTAGGGTGATTGACAAGTTCAGATGTCTGGTGTTTCTGATACAACTGGCATGTTTCAGTGTCATTGTTGATTGTCACACAGCAATCTCTCATCAGTTTTTCCTCAAGCTGTGCAGGCAGGGGAGGTTGTTAACTTGTGTAACAAATGTGGAGTCACTCTTTGTTGAAATTTTTTACAAAATGGGGTAATTCAGGTCAAGGTAGTCACTATCAAAATAGAATTACTCAAGACTAGGCCCATCCTGAAAGTTGATATTGTCTGGAACATGGAGAGAACCTGTAGCATCTCTGCCTGATGTCTTCAACAGGCTGCAGCCTAAATGCTGAGCTGTCTTGAAAGCTCCACCAAACAAGTGAGTCCATAACTGTTCAGTTCAGCTTTACTCAAACTGCCAGGATGTCAGGTGAATGTAACTAAGATTTTTATTGTGGTGTGACAGGAGGGACCTGTAGTCCTGATGTCATCCTCACTCCTCTCCTAACCTCAGAATCTTGGTCTTTTTTGCCTGCAGAGTCCAGTATTTGAAGATTTTCAGAATGATACACTGAGCTGTGTGTACAGTCTCATAGTTCCTCTCTATTGCACAGCTCCCGACCCTCCCTAATTTCCTTTGCACCCCAGTTTCTAAGGCCTAGAATGAATATGCTCAGGCTTCTCAGGGCAAAGATTGAACTTCCTGGTAACAATTTCACATTCTAGATTTTCTTGACACTGTGACAAATCACAAAACAGACACAATTTAAGGGATGAAGGGATTATCTGGCTCATCATTCTGGAGACTCCAATCATGATGTTGGGGAAAGCAGAGTGCCTGAAACAACTCAACCGTGTCAACAGGTGCTTGGCCCATGGCTTGTTCACATCATGGTGCATCAGGAAGCAGAGAGCTTAGAGCTGACCAGAGGTGGATTCCATTGGCACCCATGTGTTCTAGTGAGGCCAGGATTTCCATTCCCAACAAAGTGCTCCCAGTTGGGGACAAGCATTCAAACCCTGATCCTGTGGGAGTGGGTCATTTTAGATTAAAATACTGACATCCAGGAAACTAACACACAGAAAGGCAGTTGCAAAAAGACACAGATGTAGAAAGACACACAGACCCTCATGCATCATGCACATGTACACACAGAAATGGAGGTGCCCACACAGTCATATACACATAGAAATGATTATACACTCACAATGATACAGGTTACATAGAGACACATGCACAAGTACCACTATATTGTATCTGATATACTCAGAAATGTTCACATATAGTATTAAACACACACAGGCATAAATGAACACACTCTCTTGAATAGGCACAAACTGAAATGTCAGAGTCAGTTGTATACATGACCATGCAGACACATATGTCAATGTGCTCTCTCACACAACTATACACACACACATACACCACACACACACACACACACACACAGTTACACATGTGCACAGAAACTGGATACTGCATTTATTCTGTGGTGTGGCATAGAACAGAAGACAAAGGAGAAGTGGAGACCCCATGTAGCTTCAGTCTGGTCTGACATCAGTCTTCACTCATGGAAAAAAGAAAGGGAGAAGTTCTGAAAAAAGGTGAATTTAGTTTTGGGGCATGTTCAAGGGGATCTAACTATCAGGTGTCTGTGGAGCAGCAGGCAAGATAGTATAGCTAGTGTAGAATGCAGAAAGCAAGACACCATAGGAACCATTGAAGAGATAACTCACTGCTCATGAGGGCTAGGTATGGATGTCACCATACGGATATTGTCTGGAGAGGATCCAGATTATGTGCTTTGAGTTGGAAGCTAAAAGAGCCATGTGGATGTGAAGGTGGTCAGTTTCTGGTGGAAATGGGACCTGGGTATGGAATTGGTGGGCACACAGGAGCTATTGTTATCCTTCTGGCTCAGGGTTCTCAGTTGTCACGACCCATTCTGATAACATCCTTTGTCTTGGCAATGTTTCCTGAGAATGAATCAAAGAACAAGCAGGAGTCCAATTACAGAAATTAGCACTATGTATTCACGAGGTCTAAACAAAACAGTGCAACTATCCTATAGCATGGATGGGGGCTTTGTGCAGATTGGCTGTTACATAGTGCAAGATATACATGCTGCAGGGAGGCCAGGAGCACAGAGGCCCCATGGTGACCATGCAGCTCCTGCTGCCTGTTGGCCTGACCCTTTGTGATGCAAGCAGATAAGGGGACTGCATGATTGTTGCCCCTCTAATAAGGTGTGATCTGTAGAAGGGCTTAGATGGGTGTCCATGTTCATGAGCCTAGATTGGATGATAGTCTCAGTCTGTTGATGGGATTCACGGGTGGAGATCAGTGCACTGCTCAGTGTTATCCCCTAAAATCTGTATTCCAGCATGACATTTTTCTGCTATCTGTAGAGTGGGTGCAATCATAGGCTGAGGGATGTGTTGCAAATATCCGTATAACTGTTCTGCCACACAGGGACCTGTTGCTTCCCACTGTCAGCTTGTGGACTTCCAAGATGTTCCACAGAAATGAGTCTTTCAGAATTTCTATTTTACAATGAAAACTTTACGCAGGAGGACAATGTGTACAATGCTTTCTGCTGTTTGTGGAGGCCTGAGACTGTTGGGAGAGGGTGAAAAGGACGAACTTTCAAGAGTTACTGTTTAAAATTTATGTAGGGTCTTAGAGGGAGAAGGAGAAGTGGACACATGGATACCTTCATAAGCCAGAAAGTCTCCAATGGATAACCACTTACACATTACTATTTAGTTTTGTCCAAGGGAGTTTCACTGGAGAATCAAACTACTTTTGAGCATAGGATGCACTTCCCAGCAGTAGTGAACTCAAGGGCATCTATGGAGGTTCCTTGTCTCAAAATGTAGTATCCAGACTTTTCTTTTGCTTTGTAAAATTAAAAAATATATTTATTATTTTTATTTTATTAATGTATTTTTCTTCCATCTTTTTACCCTACAGGCCTTTTGTGAATATATTATGAGTTTCAGTTTAGTGCTTGGCTAATTCCTTTTTAAAAGTTAATATTATGAGGGCGCTACAGGCGACAGCGCTGCAGACACCATTATCCTCTGCTTCTCCGCTGCACGGACGTCGCCGTCGTGCTCATCTCCCACTCGATTGCGGCCTATTGGTGGATTCATTTAATTCAAGAAAATGGAGACTGAACAGCCAGAAGAAACCTTCCCCAACACCGAAACCAATGGTGAATTTGGTAAACGCCCTGCAGAAGATATGGAAGAGGAACAAGCCTTTAAAAGATCTAGAAATACTGATGAGATGGTTGAATTGCGCATTTTGCTTCAGAGCAAGAATGCTGGGGCAGTGATTGGAAAAGGAGGCAAGAATATTAAGGCTCTCTGTACAGACTACAATGCCAGTGTTTCAGTCCCAGACAGCAGTGGCCCCGAGCGCATACTGAGTATCAGTGCCGATATTGAGACGATTGGAGAAATTCTGAAGAAAATCATCCCTACCTTGGAAGAGGGCCTGCAGTTGCCATCACCCACTGCAACCAGCCAGCTCCCGCTCGAATCTGATGCTGTGGAATGCTTAAATTACCAGCATTATAAAGGAAGTGACTTTGACTGCGAGTTGAGACTGTTGATTCATCAGAGTCTGGCAGGAGGAATTATTGGTGTTAAAGGTGCTAAAATCAAAGAACTTCGAGAAAACACTCAGACAACAATCAAGCTTTTCCAGGAGTGTTACCCTCATTCTACTGACAGAGTCGTTCTTATTGGAGGAAAGCCTGATAGGGTTGTAGAATGCATCAAGATCATCCTTGACCTTATATCTGAGTCTCCCATCAAAGGACGCGCACAACTTTATGATCCCAACTTTTATGATGAAACCTATGATTATGGTGGTTTTACAATGATGTTCGATGACCGCCGAGGACGGCCTGTAGGATTTCCCATGCGTGGAAGAGGTGGTTTTGACAGAATGCCTCCTGGCCGGGGTGGTCGGCCCATGCCTCCTTCTAGAAGAGATTATGATGATATGAGCCCTCGTCGAGGACCTCCACCACCACCTCCTGGTCGGGGTGGCCGGGGTGGCAGCCGTGCCCGGAATCTCCCTCTTCCTCCTCCGCCACCACCCAGAGGGGGAGATCTAATGGCTTATGACAGAAGAGGAAGGCCTGGAGACCGCTATGATGGCATGGTTGGGTTCAGTGCTGATGAGACTTGGGACTCCGCAATTGACACATGGAGCCCATCAGAATGGCAGATGGCTTATGAACCACAGGGTGGTTCTGGATATGATTATTCTTATGCAGGGGGTCGTGGCTCATACGGTGATGTTGGCGGACCTATTATCACTACACAAGTAACTATTCCCAAAGATTTGGCTGGATCTATTATTGGCAAAGGTGGCCAGCGGATTAAACAAATTCGTCATGAGTCTGGAGCATCAATCAAAATCGATGAACCTTTAGAAGGATCTGAAGATCGGATCATTACCATTACAGGAACACAGGACCAGATACAGAACGCACAGTATTTGCTGCAGAACAGTGTGAAGCAGTATGCAGATGTTGAAGGATTCTAATGCAAGATATTTTTTCTTTTTTATAGTGTGAAGCAGTATTCTGGAAAGTTTTTCTAAGACTAGTGAAGAACTGAAGGAGTCCTGCATCTTTTTTTTTCCTATCTGCTTCTGTTTAAAAAGCCAACATTCCTCTGCTTCATAGGTGTTCTGCATTTGAGGTGTAGTGAAATCTTTGCTGTTCACCAGATGTAATGTTTTAGTTCCTTACAAACAGGGTTGGGGGGAGGGCATGCAAAAACTAACATTGAAATTTTGAAACAGCAGCAGAGTGAGTGACTTTTATTTTTTGTTCATTGTTGGTGGTTTTAAAAAAAATTCCCCCCGTGTAATTATTGTGAACACCTTGCTTTGTGGTCACTGTAACATTGGGGGGGTGGGACAGGGAGGAAAGTAAATAGTCCACATGTCCCTGGCATTTGTTCAGAGCAGTGTGCAGAATGTAATGCTCTTTTGTAAGAAACGTTTTATGATTTTTAAAATAAATTTAGTGAATCTAAAAAAAAAGTTAATATTATTTATTATTAACTTTTAAAATATTATTTATTATAATAATTATTAATAATTATTTATTTTACATCTACATAACTGTTTCTCCTCTCTATTTTCTTCCTAGTCCTTCTCTCCACCTCCTCTGCCTCCCCATCCACTCCATCTCAGTTTTTCTTCAGAAAAGCTTGGCCTTTCATGGATAGCACTCAGCCCTGGTATATCAACTCACAGTAAGACTAGGCATCTCCTGTTGAGGCTAGATAAGACAATCTAGTAAGAGGAAAGCATCTCAAAAGCAGGCAACAGAGTCAGAGACAGCCCCTGATCCTAGACTCCTCTTAGGAGTCTTATAAAAAGAACAAGGGCACACAACTGTAACATATATGTGAAGGACCAATACCAGACCCATGCATACTCCCTGGTTGGCAATTCAGTCCCTCTGAGCCACTATGGGCCTAGGTTAGTTGATTCTCTAGAATTTCTTGTGCTGTTCTTGACCCCTCTGGCTCCTACAATCCTTCTTTTTCCCCTTCTATAGGATTCCACAAGCTCTGCCTTATATTTGGCTGTGAGTCTCTGTATCTGTTTTTATCAGTTGCTGAGTGAAATCTCTCTGATGACAGCTATAGTAGGCACCCGTCTTAAAGTATAGCAGAATATTGTTAGCAGTGTAAATGGTTGGCTCCCTCTCATGGCATGTGTCGCAAGCTGGACTAGTCATTGGTTGGCCTTTACTTCCATTTCTTTTCCATCTTTACCCCTGCACATCTTGTAGTCAAGACAAATTGTAGGTAGAGGGTTTTGTGACTGGGTTGGTGTCCAATCCCTACATTGGGACTCTTGCCTACTTATAGGGAATGGCCTGTTCAGGCTCCATATCCCCATTCCTATGTGTTTTAGCTAGGGACATCCTCATGGATTCCTGGGAGTTTTCATTGCTCTTTGATTCCAGCTTGCCCCAGAGATGCTGCACTACTCCAGTCCCCTCCCTCGACCACCCACAATACCTAATCTATTTCCCCTTCTTAATTAGATTCAAGCATCTGCTCTTGAGCCCTTCTTGTTACTTAGCTTCTTTGGGTCTGTGAATTGTAGCAAGCTTATTTTTTACTTAATAGCTAATATCCACTTAAAAGTGAGTACATACCATGTTTATCTTTCTGGGTCTGGGGTTACCTCCCTCATGATGATCTTTCAGGTTCTATGCATTTGTGATATCATTGTTTTTAATAGTTGAGTAATTTTCTATTGTGTAAATGTACCACGTTCTCTTCTTTAAAAAAAAAAAATTAATTAGAGAGCTGATCCTGTGCCACCATGGTCCATACACAAATACCGCCAGGAGAGAGCTGGTCTCCCAGAAGTGCAGACATGCCTGTGAGCACAGATAAGACCACCACTGCTGCTCAAATTCCTAGCCCAAGAGGGTCTGCCAAGAGCCATCAGGACACAAGAACCAAGGAACAGCTTGGAATAGGATCCTCCTGGTTTCTGTCTGCACCCCAGAGCTGATCTTATGCCATAGCTCTCCATACCCAAATTCCTCCCTGAGAGATCTGGTCTCCCAGCACTATTGACACACAGGCTTATAGGAAAGACAAGCCACAGTCAGAGACACCAGGACCAGCTAACACCAGAGATAACCAGATGTCGAGAGGCAAGGGCAAGAACCTAAGCAACAGAAACCAAGGCTACTTGGCATCATCAGAACCTAGTTCTCCTACCACAGTGAGACCTGGATACCCAATTACAACAGAAAAACAAGACTCTGATTTAAAATCACACTCATGTTGATGATAGAGGACTTTAAGAAGGACAGAAATAGGATGTGAAGGTGATCCTGGCTGTGACATCTGTCACCTCATTGATCTCCAGGGATGATTTGGCTGATCTGGCTGGTCAGTCAGGTGTCCCCTTCCTCCTTCACTGCTCCATGGGTATCCCTCCTGAAGCCGTGTGCTCAGTCAAAGAGGACGACATTCCTTGAATAGTGGAGGACCAGTCTTCTGTCAAGGGTATACAAGTAGCTGTACTACCCTGCTAGAACCTCCAAACAAGTTCTCAAGAAGAAATAAATAACTCCCTTCAAGAAATACAGGGGAACACAGGTAAACAAGTAGAAGCTGGTAAAGAGGAAACACAAAAATCCCTTAAAGAATTACAGGAGAACACAACCAAATAGGTGAATGAATTGAACAAAACTATCCAGGATCTATCAATGAAATCAATTCCCCGATAAAAAGACATAGATTAACAGACTGGATATGTAAACAGGACCCACCATTTTGCTGCATACTGGAAATACACCTCAGTGACAAAGACAGACACTATCTAAGAGTAAAGGGCTGGAAAAAAAACTTTTCCAAGCAAATAGTCCCAAGAAACAAGCTGGAGTAGCCATTATAATATCAAATAAAATTGACTTTAGACCAAAATTTATCAAAAAAGATAAGGGAGGTCACATCATAATCAACAAAGGAAAAATCTACCAGGAAGAACTCTTATTTCTTAATACCTATGCTCCAAATGCAAGGGCACTCACATTCATAAAAGAAACTTTACTAAAGCTTAAAATACACATTGCACCTCACACAATAATAGTGGGAGACTTCAACACCCCATTCTACTCAATGGAAAGATTGTGGAAACAGAAACTAATCAGAGACACAGTGGAATTAATGGAAGTTATGAACCAAATGGATTTCTATCCATATCTATATCCATATCTATATCCATATTTCTATCCATATCAGATATCTACAGAACATTTCATCTTAAAACAAAAGAACATACCTTCTTCTCAGCACCTCATGAAATCTTCTCCAAAATAGAACATATAATTGATCCCAAAACAGGCCTCAACAGATACAAAAAGATTGAAATAATACCATGCTTCCTATCAGATAACCATGGACAAAGGATGGTCTTCAATAGAAACAAAAACAACAGAAAGCCCACATACACAAGGAAGCTGGTCAATGCCCTACTCAATGATAACTTGGTCAAGCAAGAAATAAAGAAATTAAAGACTTTTTAGAATTTAATGAAAGTGAAGGCATAACATACTCAAACTTATGGAACACAATGCAAGAAGTGCTATGAGTAAAATTCATAGCTCTGAGTGTGCACAAAGAGAAACTGGTGAGAGCATACACTAGCAGCTTAACAGCACACTTGAAAACTCTAGAACAACAACAACAAAAAGCCAAGAGGAGTAGACAGCAGAAAATAATCAAACCCAGGGCTGGAATCAATCAAGTAGAAACACAAAGAACTGTCCTGTCCAGCAAGACATTAAACAGGGGTCCGGGGAGGTCACCTGAAAGAAAGTGGGGGGGACCAGGCAAAGACGAAAGGAATGACGACCTGTCTATAATCTGATCAGGTCATAATTTTTACTTTTGCACACACAGGTTTTATACACAAAAAGGCAGGATGCGGGGAAGGGGATGACGCAGGAGAGTAGGTGTTCAGGTGGAGTACAGTTATCTTCCAGAACAGAGTGTCAGCTGGGTGAAGGTTCAGGAGACAGACCACTATGACTCCGCCTATGATTCACTTGTCTTTATCTAAGTTGGTACTATCCACCAAGGTTACTCATCTACAAGGCCTTATGACTAGGCTTGGCAGCCTTCCACCAAAGCTGTCTGTTTACAATAACTCCCAGCTATCTGTTTCAGTGTTTTTTCACAGAGACCCAAGACTTGGTGCTAGCAGGCATGTATGTCAGGCCTATTGCTGATTTTAGGCCTATGGCTGATTTTAGGCCTTCAGTGTATAAGCAGCCTGCTCCCGACAATGAACAATTCAAAGAATAAACAAAACCAGGAGCTGGTTCTTTGAGAAAAATCAACAAGATAGATAAACCCCTAGCTAGGCTAACCAGAAGAGACAGAGACTGTATCCAAATTAACAAAATCAAAAATGAAAAGGGAGATATAAAACAGAAACTGAGGAAATTTAAAAAAATCATCAGATTCTACTATAAAAGCCTATAGTCAACAAAACTGGAAAATGTGGATGAAATGGATGATTTTCTAGACAGATACCAGGTACCAAAGTAAAATCAGGATCAGATAAATCATCTAAACAGTCCCATAACCCCAAAGGTAATACAAGCAATCATTAAAAATCTTCCAACCAAAAAGAAAAAGCCCACGACCAGATGGGTTTAGTGCAGAATTCTATTAGACATTCAAAGATCTAATTCCAATATTCTTCAAACTGTTCCAAAAAAAGAAACAGAAGGAACACTACCCAATTCGTTCTATGAAACCACAGTTACACTGATACCAAAACCACATAAAGACCCAACAAAGAAAGAGAACTTCAGACCAACTTCCTTTATGAATATCAATGCAAAAATTCTCAATAAAATTCTCTCAAACCCAATCCAAGAACATGGCAAAATGATCATTCATCATGATCAAGTATGCTTCATCCCTTGGATGCAGGGATGATTCAATATACAGAAATCCATCAATATAATCTACTACATAAACTCAAGGAAAAAATCAAATAAATATTTATTAAATGATGAAAAACATTTGACAAAATTCAATGTCCCTTCATGTTTAAAGTCTTGGAAGGATCAGGAATTCAAGGCACATGCCTAAACATAATAAAAGCAATATATAGCAAACCAGTAGCCAACATCAAACTAAATGGAGAGAAACTTGAAGCAATTCTACTAAATCAGTGACTAGACAAGGCTGCCCATTCTCTCCCTGTCTATTTAATATAGTACTTGACGTTCTAGATGAAGCAATTAGACAACAAAATGAGGTCAAAGGAATACAAATTGGAAAGGAAGAAGTCAAAATATCAGTATTTGCAGATGAAATGTTGGTATACTTTAGTGACCCCAAAACTTCCACCAGAGAACACCCCCACAGCTGATAAACAACTTCAGCAAAGTGGCTAGATACATAATTAACTCAAACAAATCAGTAGCCTTCCTCTACTCAAAGGATACATTGGCTTAGAAAGAAATTATGAAAATGAAACCCTTCACAATAGACACAAATCATATAAAACATTTTGGTGTGACTATTCAAGCAAGTGAAAGATCTGTACAAGAACTTTAAGTATCTGAAGAAAGAAATCAAAGACCTTTGAAGATGGAAAGATCTCCCATGCTCTTGGATTGGCAGGATTAATATAGTAAAAATGGCCATTTTGCCGAAAGCAATCTGCAGATTCAATGCAATCTCTATCAAAATTCCAACTCAATTCTTCACAGAGTTAGAAAGAGAAATTCTCAAATTCATTTGGAATAACAAAAACCTCAGGATAGCAAAAACTATTCTCAACAATAAAAGAACATCTGAGGGAATCACTATCCCTGATCTCAAGCTGTACTACATAGGAATAGTGATAAAAACTGCCATGGTATTGGCACAGTGACAGGCAGGTAGATAAATGGAATAGAATTGAATACCCAGAAATGAACCTACACACCTATGGTCACTTGATATTTGAAAAAGAAACTAAAACCATCCAGTGAAAAAAAGATAGCACTTTCAACAAATGGTGCTAGTTTAACCGGTGGTCACCATGCAGAAAAATACAAATTGATCTATTCTTATCTAGCTGTACAAAGCTCAAGTCCAAGTGGATAAAGTTCCTCCACATAAAACCAGACACACTGAATTTAATAGAAGAGAAAGTGGGGGAAAGCCTCAAACACATGGGCACAGTGGAAATTTTCCTAAACTTTCATCAATGGTTTGTGCTCTAAGATCAAGAATGGACAAATGAGACCTCATAAAACTGCAAAGTTTCTGTAAGGCAAAAGACACAGTCAATAGGACAAAACATCAACCAACAGATTGGGAAAAGCTCTTTACCAATCCCACATCTGATAGAGGACTAATATCAAATATATACAAAGAACTCAAGAAATTAGACTCCAGTCAATCAAATAACCCTATTAAAAACTGGAGCATAGAGCTAAACAAAGAATTATCAACTGAGGAAACACAAATGGCTGAGAAGCACCTAAAAAAATCTTCAGCGTCCTTAATCATCAGGGAAATGCAAATCAAAACGACCCTGAGATTCTACCTCACACCAGTCAGAATGTCTAAGCCCAAAACCTCACTTGATAGCAGATGCTGGTGAGGATATGGAGAAAGAGGAACATTCCTCCATTGTTGGTGGGATTGCAAGCTGCTACAACCACTCTGGAAATCAGTCTGGCAGTTCCTCAGAAAATTGGACATAGCATTACCTGAAGACCCAGCTATACCACTCCTCAACATATAGCCAGAAGATGCTCCAACATATAACAAGGACATTTGCTCCACTATGTTCATAGCAGCCTTATTTATAATAGCCAGAAGCTGGAAAGAACCCATATGTCCCTCAACAGAGCAATAGATACAGAAAATGTGGCACATTTACACAATGGAATACTACTCAGCTACTAAAACAATGACTTTATGAAATTTGCAAGCAAATGGATGGGACTTGAAAATATCATCTTGAGTATGGTAACTCAGTCACAAAAGAACACACAGGGTATGCACTCACTGATAAGTCAATATTAGCCCAAAAGTTCAGAATACCCAAAATGCAAGCCACATGAAGCCCAAGAAGAAGGAAGACCAAAGTGTGTGTGTTTATGTGCTTCTTAAAAGGGGGAACAAACTACTCACAGGAGGAAATAAGGTGACAAAGTGTGAAGCACAGACTGAAGAAAAGGCCATCCAGAGACTGCCCGAACTGGGGATCCATCTCATATACACTCACCAAACCTGACGCTATTGTGGATGTCAGGAAGGCTCTGCCAGAGCCTGACAAATACAGAGGTGGATGCTCGCAGCCAACAATAGACTGAGCAAGGGGTCCCCAGTGGAGGAGTTGGAGAAGGGACTGAAGGAGCTGAGGGTGTTTGCAGCTCCATGGGGAGAACAACAATGTCAACCGGCCAGATCCTCTGGAGCTCCTGGGGACAGAATCACCAACCAAAGAGTACACATGGAGGGACTCATGGCTCCAGCCACATATGTGGCAGAGAATGGCCTTGTTGGACATCAGATTAAGGAGCATTACTTGGGCCTGCGGATGTTTGATGCTCCAGTGTAGGGGAATGCCAGGGCAGGAAGGATGGAGTGAGTGGTGGGAGGAGGTGCACCCTCATAGAGGCAGGAGGACGGGAGATGGAATTGGGGGTTTCCAAAGGGGAGACCTGGAAAGGGGAAAACAATTGAAATGTGAATAAAGAAAATATCCAATAAAAAAGAAAAAACTTGATTAATTAATTAATTAATTAATTAACATGTCAATGCTGCTCCTTCCAGCCCTCCCTTCATGCTTTCTCCCCTTTGCCTCTGAGAATGTGGCCCCTGTGGGCATCAGTCCACCCTCATTGTGCAAGTCTCTACAGGATTAGGTACATCTTCTCCCACTGAGTCCAAACAAAGCAGCCATCTGCTACATGTGTGCTGGGGGCCTCAAACCAGCCCATGCATGCTCTTTGGTCAGTGGATCAGTCTCTGGGACCTCCCAGGGGTTCAGTTTAGTTGACACTATTGGTCATTCTGTGGAGCTGTCATCCCCTTCAGAACTTTCAGTCCTTTCCCTTACTCTTCCATAGGAGACCCCAACATCTGTCCAATGTTTGATTGTGGGTATCTTTATCTGTCTCCGTTAGCTGCTGGGTAGAGCCTCTCAGAGGCCAGTTAGGCTCCTGCCTGAAAGCAAATTATAGCATCACTAATAGTGTTAAGCATTGTTGCCTACCCATAGGATGGGTCTTAAGTTGGGCTAATCACTGGTTGGCTAGTCCTTCAGTTTCTGCTCCCTTTTGTCTCTGTATTTCTTTTCGACAGGACCAATTTTTGGTTGAACATTTTGTAGGTGTGTTGGTGTCTCCATCCCTCCACTGGGGGTCCTGTCTGTCTACTGGAGGTGGCCTCTTCATGTTCTATATCCCCACTGTTGGGCATTTCAGTTAAGGCCACCTGTATTGACTCTTGGGAGCCTCTCTCATCCGAGACCTCTGGGACTTCCTAGAGATTCTCTCCATCTACCACCAGCTGCATAAGTCCATTCATTCTTCTGGACCTCTGGGCCTCTCTCTTGTCTCTCCCTGTACGTAATTCTGGTAATTTAGGCACCTTGGCTCCCATGAATAATAACCCCAGCTCATTGGTCTTTCCATCCTGGGCCCATAGTCTCCCTCTTCTCCCAACTCCATGCTCATGCTCCTGACTACACAGACCTGTAAGCTCAGCTCCATTCTTCATCCTTTCCATAGGACCCCTGGCATATATCCTCATTGTCCCCTCACAAAGAGACAGGGATCAGCCATTTCAGGTCTCACCATGGCCCTGAGACCCTAGGCATGGAAGATAAACAGGTCCAGGGTGTGTGGAAATTAGGAGCCAGCACAATTGGCAATCAGGTTAATTGAGGTGGATTGAGGGTCACATGTTTAAGGTCCCTGAAGATGTTGTATTACTATATTGATAGGGACAGAACTATGGATAAGATTTGGAATAATATTGATGACTCTAATCCTTAGGCAAATCATCCATGACTGGAAGCAGGCAAAGCTTGGAAACTGGGGACAGGTTAAACCCTAGCCGTGTG
The DNA here is from genome assembly GCF_004785775.1 of Grammomys surdaster. Taxonomy (NCBI): domain Eukaryota; kingdom Metazoa; phylum Chordata; class Mammalia; order Rodentia; family Muridae; genus Grammomys; species Grammomys surdaster. Next base: position 1,863,527 of record NW_021604564.1, on the reverse strand, counting down.
ACTGTAGTCACAAATGGTCCAATATTTAGTGAGTGTATGGCATTTCCCTCTACCAACGACTGGTCATCTCTGATTCTGCCTATTTGTTCACCTTCTTGCTCTTCTGGGTGATTTTTCTCAGCTTTATTTGTGCACCTTGTGCAAGGAGCCTGGTTAGATTTTTGTCCCAAGAAATGTGACTCTTGTATGATCACTACCCAGGCATGTGTGGATTTGTCTTCCTGTGGTGAAAATTTAGAAGCCGCCACAGTGGTGGGGCCCCGGAGGGGCTTCCATGCTGTAGCGGGTCCCACATTTGGGGGGAATCCTATGGTTCCAGCGGCCTGGAGGCTTTGGCAGTGGCAAGCCCCAGTAACACGAAGAAGTCCTTGGTTCCAAAAGGGTTTATTGTCATGGCGGATGATAGATGGATCTAGGCGTACCCCCCAAAACTCAGGGCAGTCCTGAGCTATATAGGGAGGGAGAAAGGGGGAAGATTGGGAGAGGATCTGGGGGAGGCATGCTTAATTTGTTCTGCCCTCTGGCCTTCATTAGTATGTAAATCCCTAGGGCCTGAGGCCTATAGCCTGGCTTATGTGACTGAACAATGTAATTCTATGGAGACCGTGACTGCTTTTCAGGATCCTGGGTTCTGGGGGGCACCAAACTCCTGCTGGTTCTCACACAGAATCACACACAGAGTCTGCAAAGTCTCGGGGTTCTAGGCACCTGCTCAACCATGACCCAGGATACCCTTACGCACTCCCACATCTCCTCCCCTTTACTTTTTTAAAAAAGGGGGGTCACTGTGAAAATTTTGGATGAGGAAGCCGAAAGAAAGCACTATGTAGGCCAGAGGTATTAGCACAATCACGTCACAGGGTAAGGGGAGTTGGGTGGGGGGTAGGGAAGGTAAGGGATCACTCAATCAATTAAATATATATTGTGCAATTTGAGAGTAATGACATCTGATTAATCTAAATAGACATTATGATTTCTTCACTAACATGTCACTTCAGCTATGTGACTTTGGCAAGAGTTCATCTGCAGCTGGTAGCAAGTATCTCTGGGTCTTCAGTCAGACGAGATGACTGGAAGAAGGCAGCTTGTCATGTTTCAGGAGATGGCGCTGTCTCGGCATCAGCTCATCTCTGGAGTCTGTAGTCTGACGAGATGTAGGCAGTTTGTCTCTGTTGGATCTGTGGATATAATCACAGGGAAGCAGCATCTCCGGCAGGGAGATGTCTGAAAGGTGAGCATTGAATCACTCATGGAAAGTCAAAGGTGTTTGAGGAAATTGGATGGCTAAAGGAGAAAACATTGTGTTAATAACATCTGGGGTAGACATCCACAGTTTATCTGTGAAGGAAAATTAGTTGTTAATAGCTGAAAGGTGTTGATCAGCATGTTGATTTAACCTGTGGAAGTAAATTTAGATGACTTTCAAACCTTGAAGAAGAAAACATTTTTTAAAGAGTTGAAGAAAGTGTTGGGCATATATCATGAGTATTAGAGAGAAAAGGAAGTATTTAAACAAAAAGCAAAAAATTTTGGGTTGAAAAGCATGAGCACTGTTGTTTTAGGCATTCCTGTTAGGGGAAAAGGCAGAGAGGCCAAGGAATTCCCCCTGTTGTTTTTCTTAGAGAAAAGAAAGGCTAATTTTGGAGAAAAGTTTAAAGCGAAAAACATAGAAGTGTGATAACAGAGTCAGAAGGAGTGAAAGGCTGTGTGAGACTGAGCTATGGCGGGGAGATACCTAGAGGCTAGCACCTAGAGTCAGCAGCTCACTGTTCTTAGTTGGAGGGGGAGGGGAGGACAGGCAGTGGCAGTTTCTCTATGCTCAGCCTGGAGTTTTTAGTTGTGAGAAAAAAACTGTAAGGTAAACAGAGGCGAAGGGGTGCAGATTGAGTCTCAGACCCTCTGCTATCAGGCAAGCCAGCTGGGCTATAGCGGGCTGCAAATGACCTAGAAAGTGAAGTGGGGGAGGGGACAAGTAGGGAGCCAGCCCTCTTGTTACAGGCGAGTCAGCTGGGCTGTAACCAGCCGGCCGCAAATGGCAGGGGGGTGGGGCAGTGGGAGAAGTTTATACTAGGTTAGTAGGCAGATCGCGAAAAGTTGACACCTGGGAGAGGGGCAAACCTCTTGGCAGGCAGAGTGCAGGAGATTTCTTGGGGGGAGGGGTAAAGAATGGCGATTAAGGAGTCCCCGTCATTTTGTGGGGAACATGTGGAGAGAGAAACTTAGTTTTCTGAGCCAGGCAGGAGCTAGTGGTAGTTAAGATTCAGAGAGAAAATGTTGGCCCAAAACACGTGGAGAGAGAAAGAGGGAGAAAGGATAGAGATCCGCCTAGTCTTAGGGACTAGGCTGGAGTTACTCATGGTTCCATGGAGAGGGTCTTGGCAGGCGCCAGTGGAAGATACTCTTGGGGCTGGCTTTGTCCGGATCCTCTACCACTTGTAGGGAACGATGTAGGCCCATGCATGGGCACACGTGGGCATGAATCTCTGTTGCACTGTGTGTCTGTGTGTCTGCCATGATGTAGTAGGCCAGTATGGCAGGAGCATGCAGGATCTTGGCTGAGTTTATTCCCTGTAACACCAGGCAAGCGCGGCGGGGCCCCGCCCAGCATGGGGAATTTTCACTCAGGTTCCACGTGGGTGTAGAGCTCTTGGACTGGGGATCTCCGGGCCAGAAGTTGGCCGGAGACAGATTGGTCTCAAGTCCTTGGTTCTCAGGACCGAGACAGGGGCATGTGGGCTCATGTCGGACAACCCACTGCCGAGAAAAATGAAAGGGATTGGGGATCTTTGTGCTCTGAGGGAGTCAGGGACCGATTGGTCTCAAGCCCTTGGCTCTCAGGACTGAGACGGGGGCATGTGGGTTCATGTCGGATAACCCACAGCCGAGTAAAGGAAAGGGATAGGGGAAGAAGAAAGAGGCCCTAGCAGCACCCATGGGAGAGACTGTACTTGCTTAGCAGACTCAGCGGCCTGGCCAGCTTGCTTGAAGATGTGGGTCCTTGTGGCTGGAACGCAGAGATCCTCTAAGTGAGAGATTAAGCAGCTGTAGCTTTAGTCAGCATGGGAGAAGTGCTGAATCTTCACTGAGTCGATTCCTCACAGCACCGGACAAGCAGGCCAGGAAGTTCAGCTGTGTTCTGTAGCAGACTGGGGTGGCCTGGTTCTTGAAGTCCGTGGGTATCTGTGCCCCACATTGGATGCGCCAAAATGTGGTGAAAATTTAGAAGGCCGCCACAGTGGTGGGGCCCCGGAGGGGCTTCCACGCTGTAGCGGGTCCCACATTCAGGGGAATCCTATGGTTCCAGTGGCCTGGAGGCTTTGGCAGCGGCAAGCCCCAGTAACACGAAGAAGTCCTTGGTTCCAAAAGGGTTTATTGTCATGGCGGATGATAGATGGATCTAGGCGTACCCCCCAAAACTCAGGGCAGTCCTGAGCTATATAGGGAGGGAGAAAGGGAGAAGATTGGGGGAAGATCTGGGGGAGGCATGCTTAATTTGTTCTGCCCTCTGGCCTTCATTAGTATGTAAATCCCTAGGGCCTGAGGCCTATAGCCTGGCTTATGTGACTGAACAATGTAATTCTATGGAGACCGTGACTGCTTTTCAGGATCCTGGGTTCTGGGGGGCACCAAACTCCTGCTGGTTCTCACACAGAATCACACACAGAGTCTGCAAAGTCTCGGGGTTCTAGGCACCTGCTCAACCATGACCCAGGATACCCTTACCCAGTCCCACATCTTCCTACAGTGAAGAGGTAGCTTCTGTCCTGCAGTGTCTCAGGCCCCTCCAATCTGCATGGAGACCATACCTAATCCCCTTCCTGCCTCTGGTTTTACTTCTGTGTAGCCTGGAACCCCTTTCCCTGAATCTTCCCCACTCTCCAGCCTGGTTCAGGCATCTCCAGCTTTAGTAAAGTGGTACATACATTGCTGGGTAGGAAACATGCCTATCCCTGAAACATGAAGGCCAATCCATTGCTGCCCTTCACACTCACAGAGACATCACTGGGCAGCTGGTGTTCAGGATGAACATTCATAAGTATCTGCCCCGAGGCAGCCCTCTCAGCCTCTTGGCTGGATGATCTCCTCATCCTCACCTCACACATGATTCATGACCCCAGTAAGTCAGTTCGTGTCATCTGGGGTGTCAGGAGCACCCCAGCACAGTGCTAGTTAGTTGCTTCTGGAGGAGCCAATGTGGGCTTTGTGTTTTTCTGTGTACAGGGACAAAGCCTTGGGTTCCTTCAGCATTACACTAGGTTCTATGGTCAGTGAGGAAACCAGTGGGGATTGAGGTCACATCCTTTGGAGAATCATGTGGAGACTCCGGATGGAGCCTGGCCTCTGTATGAGGACTAGCCTGTGGTGGGCAGGGTGCTAGCATGTGCTAATCTTGGATTATGTGCTGGTTATTAACTCTTTCCACTTTGTATCTGCTGTTCTCTTTCTGAAGCATGAAGAACAGGGACACAATGTCTTTGTCAAGTTGTGTGCTGTTACTGTAGCTGTTGTTTTAGTGCCAGGAGAAAGGGCTGTGCTTACCTCACTGCTGGATTTTATGTGATGAAGAAGGGAAGGATAGGACAGATGTCTGTAAAAGAACGATGTTTTCCCCTTGTGTTCCAGGAAACCCATTGTATGTATTGTGTTCAAACGTGGGTTCCTCACCCCCAATTGGCAAATATGCACCAGAGTTCTCAGGATGGGGAGGAGCTGGGGAGCAGGGTCTTGGGTGGCAATGAGTACAGAATGTATAAACAGCCTGGGAGACTGTTTTGAAGGACATCTCATTTATTGGAAGAGTGGAACTAGCTTATATAGCTCAGGTCAGGGAGACAGGGAAAAGAACAAGGAAGGAAGCCTTCCTTCTCCTCTATCAGATAATACCCTGGGTCCTGGACCAGCCAAGAATATAGGTAGCCTTTAGTATGTATTTTTTGGATGAGGAGAAGTGCTATGGAGGCACAGGATGGGAACTGGGGTTCTTTCAGGAGGGACAGGGAGCATAATGAGGGCAGAAATGTTTTCACTTACTACTTGGCATCTTCTACTTCTGATCCCAGGCCACCCTCACATGAGTCTCCTCTATCAGAGGCTTCAGGAGGCCATGCCAGAGTTTGTCTGAGCACAGGCTGTCTGTACATGGAATTCCGTATCTGTCCTCTGCCCTCCAGGGCTGGCCAGGGGAGAGTCCTTTTTCAGAAATGCCTTGATTGGAGGCCCATGTGTTCAAGTGGTACTTGTTTCAAACAAGATTCCTGAAAACATGCTTCCCTACTGACTGCTCTTACTTGGCTTGCCTCCTGCTCAGAAATGTTGACTGATGACTCCCTGTTCCAGGCTTGAATTCCTTTAGGGCCAGTGACTTCTGAGGGACCTGTTAGTGACCTGTATGTAGTGAGAGTCCTTTCCAGTCCACTTCTTCCATTCCTATGTTGACTGGGGCTCAGCAATCACATCATATTCTCACCCAATGTGGCTTGCAGTCTGAGCAGGGTCAAAGAACCAAGATCTCTGGGACATTTTGAAATCTTTACAGAGTTTGTTGGACTGAACATTATGGACATCATTGAACCATCTTATGACAGTTATGATTTGGTTTTTCTGTTTCTTTTCCTCCTATTCATGGCTTCTCCATAAGACAGTGATTGCACAAACACCATACCCAACTCTATCTCTCTGTGGGCCTGTACATTTATTCCTGTGAGATGTCCAGAGAATCTTAGTGCACAGAAAAAGCACTGTGGAGATCATGCAGGAATCAGGAGCTGGAATCCTATCAGCTTCTGCAGCAGGGCAGAACTTTTGGTGCAAAGAGAAGAGGGGCTTGCTACCCACACTGTCACACCTCTGCTTTAGTAAATCCCATGTCTCTATGTGTGAGAATGGTTCAGTGGGCTCCAGCTTTGTGTTAACCAAGTGATGACATTGATCATCAGGAAGGATGTGGTATCTGAAAGTCCAGCTGCCATGACCTGAAATATATTCAGTGTAGTCAGTGTTTCTGACCACCAGCCATCTGCCCCTAGCCACAGTGGAGTGTTCCCTGGAGGAATGAAGGGGAAATTACATCTCAGAAGACCACTATGGGCATGATGCAGGAGATATTCTGCTCATGAAGGATCTGGAAGGCATACACATGCCTGAGTCATCTCTTCCAGCAGTACAGTGTCCTCCAGATGTCCTTTCCATAAGTCTTAGCCCTGGGTGGGGCATTGTGTCCCTAGCCTCCCAAGGGGCCTTGTTTATGTGAATTTTTCCTGAGGAGTCACAAACATACTTCTACTCACCTAGATATTGCAACAAGGAGAGACCAGTGTGTAATTGCCCCAGACTCACACATGGAGAACTAGTAAGGGTATCAGCCTTACACAGCCAGGGTGAGGGTTTACTTATAGGAGCAAGGTGAGCACATAATAGTTATTCCAACAAAGAGCCTTTCCCGAACATGTATATCAGTTTCCTCATAGCTTCATAGAGGGAATTCTCTCCTCTGTTAACTCTCCTCACCGTGTATATTTTATTTTATTTTTTTAACAGATCTTGCCTCGAGTTTATTTTTAAAAACAGCATAGGACACTGGTCATCTGCAAATAGTGTGTGGGTAGGTGTGTCACAGCAGTCCATCTGTCTTCACGTTGGCGTTGGCAGGAGCCTTTTCTATGGGGCCTTCACAGGGGCCTGGGCACCTTTGGGAGCCTGGGCTGGAGCTGCAGCCTGGGCCTTAGCTGGAGCTTTGGCCTCTGCCTTGGTTTGAACCAAGGCTTTGGTTGGCACAGCCTTCGACCCTTGGCCATGCAGCTTCGAATCTGCTTCCCAAGCTTGGGGTAAGCGATGAAAGCCAGGCGGCTGAGTTTGCGGCTGGGGCCCTTTGGCATCTTGGGCTTGATGGCCTGAGGCTTCACAAGGGCCTTGATGGCCTCTACTCGTGCTCTCACTGCCTTTGCATTGTTGGCCTGCATCTTCTTCAGGCCTTTCTTGTTGTGCTTCTTGGCAAAACACATGTTTCTCAAGAACTTGGGGTCAACCCCCTTAAGAGACCCGTATCTTTGTGACTGGGGTTTCTTGATGCCATTTCTGTGCCATTTGCGGGACTGGTTGTGTGTGGTGTGGTTCTTGGATTTAGCCATGTCTGCAAGGTAACTTGCGGCTTCCACAGTGCCTGGGACTGGAAGAGCACCGTGTATATTTTTAAAAACCCTTTGAGACCACAATAAGGAAGGAATTACACTCATCTGTGAAGGATGTGTAGGGAGGAGGTGCTGGAAACTCGAGAGAGTGCCTGATGATATCACTTGTCCTTCAATGAGGATCATTGGAAAACCTGATTAGATGGTTTCTTGAGTAGCCATAGATACCACTGATGATGGTTGTAAGTGTTGTTTTCTGGGGACAGTACTCTACAACAGGCCTGTCCAGGAGCTCTGTATCCTCCTTTGCTGTTCAGTAAGCAGGTGGTGAGCCATTCCTTTGTATCTGTGGCATGTCAGAACTACCCAGGGTCTGTGAGCTCATCTGCTCAGAAGCTTTGCCATATAGAGTCAAATGTCTTTATACCCTATGTCTGAGGTGATACTACCAGTGTTGGCTTTCTTTAGGCCTTGGGCCCATGGATGTGTACCTTGACTGATACCCTAAATATCTGTGTATACAAGATCACAACATGAAGTTAGGCAAGCCTTGCTCCATTGAGATAACAGAGACCATGGAATGGAACCAGTGGTAGGTCAGACACCATTCATAGTACCTCCTGATGGAGGGAAACAGCTAAAAGGTGTGGGTCTAGGAAAGATTTCTCCTCAGCCTGTATGCAGGGTCAAGATTCATGTACACTGAAGACATTTCTTTTGGGAGTCCTCGGATAGGTTGAGAGGCTGAGCTCAACTGTGTTTCCACCTCTCCCTCTCCCTCTCCCTCTCCCTCTCCCTCCCTCCCTCTCCCTCTCTCCCTCCCTCCCTCTTCCTCTCTCCCTCCCTCCTTCTCCCTTTCTCCCTCCCTCTCTCTCCCTCTCCCTCCCTCCCTCTCTCCCTCCCTCCCTCTCCCTCTCTCCCTCCCTCCCTCTCCCTCTCTCCCTCTGTCCCTCTCCCTCTCTCCCTCTCTCCCTCTGTCCCTCTCCCTCTCTCACTCCCTCCTTCTCCCTCCCTCTCCCTTCCCCTTCCCCTCCCCTCCCCCTCCCTCTCTCCCTCCTTCCCTCCCTCCTCCCCCCTCTGTATGTGTGTGTGTGTGTATGTGTCTTTCATCTGTCTATTTCTAAGTTTGCCCAAGGAAATCCTACTCTCACTATATTTTCAGAGTAAAAATGATTTGTTTCATTGATTCTTTCTCTTTGTTTTAATCTCCATTTCACTAATTTCATCTCTCTTATTTTCTTTCCATCCACTGTGCTTGTCTGTGCCCCACAAGACATTGATGCCTATTGCACATGTGCCAATATTCTTTTTGTTTTGTTTTGTTTTTATTCCTTTATGGAGAGCATGCTGGTCTATATATCTTAAAAATTACATTAGATACAGTTGTCTTGATAAATCAATTGTACTATTTAAATATATATTGGATCTTTAACAATATTTGATTTCAATTCAATTGGAATAATATATTGGCTTTTTGGAAAATGTGAACAATTAAAAGAAAATGCAAAGACTTACAAAGAGACAGCATTGAGAAATACAAAAGAAAGTGTTCTTGGGCTGACAGCTATACAATGTCTAATCTATAGTTTACAGAAAGTATCTAATTTTATAATTTTTTTCCTCAAATCGTAATTAATTCACACAGGGGTTATAAACACAGAAAGACAGGACATGGGGAAGGGGATGACACTGGAGTGTGGGTGTTCAGGAGGAATACAGATATCTTCAGAACCAGGTATCAGCTGGGTGAAGGTTCAGGGGACAAGTCACTATGACTCTGCCTATGACTGGCTTGTCCTTATCTAAGTTGGTATTGTCTGCCCAGACAATATTACAAGGTCTATGACTACCTATTTACAAGGTCTATGACTACTCAGGCTTGTAAATTTTCATAAAAGCTGTCTGTTTACAATAGCTTATAGCCATCTGTTTCAATGTTTTTCCACTGAGACCCAAGACTTGGTGTTAGTATACGTGTATGACAGGCCTATTGCTGATTTTAGGCCTATGGCTGATTTTAGGCCTACAGTGGGTAAGCAGGGCTGCCCCTGACATCTCCTCCCTTCTCTAAGGATAGAAGGGCTGTGGCAATTCTAAACTTGTGAAGGCGGGGATAGAGGCCTGACCTCCAATATTTGAAGGACCTTGTAATGGCTCCCATCCCCCTGTTGTTGTCCAGTGAGGCATGAGGGCCATACCCATCCTGATGTCTTTTTCCTGGAGAGGGGATATTTTTGACATCAACCCCTATGCAGTCAGGCTTGTCCCTCAGGGAACCCAGAGAGATATTTTTATCTTTTATTTATATTCCCTGCAGTGCTTAGCCTCACAGCCTAAGCAAGAATTCAGATCGCCTGTCAGAGGGAGTTCTGGGTGGCCCCTCTCTGCCTGGTCTAGGGGTGGAAGTACCCTCTTTTAGGTTGGGTGGAGGTGAGTTTTGGGAACACCCTGTATAAAGTAACAACCTCATCTTGAGTCTCGTGGTCCTCCATAGATAACTTATGATAATGTATGTGAGTAGGTTTTGCTACCAAATTATTTATCTGTTGTATCACAGAGTTAGTCCGCCTATTTGAGGGCCAGGAACCAGCAGAAAAAAGCAAAAAGAAGCCAAATAATGGTCCCAAGATGGAAGGAAATAGGACTGACAGCCTTGGAGAGGCTGAAAACCAATTCTTGTACCAGCATTCATCTGTCTCTTTCTCTCTCTGATTTTTCTTAGGGCCTTCACTACCTATTTCATACTCTCTTTAACCCTCCTTGTCTTGTCTATGTAAAGGCAACCTTCTTCTTTGAGGGTTGTACACAGTCAAGAGCTGTATACAGCCTTTTCTGTTGTACTAGAGTAAATCAAGTCCAATAAGGATCTTTGCGATTTTAGGAGGTCTCTTCAGACAGCGAAATGAGGGATTTCTTCAGATTAGCGATGTCAATCTCTAGCGGTTTGATGTTCTTGTCAGTGGCCCTTCAAAGGTCTGAGTAGTATAAGTTAGGAAGCCAGCATCTGGATTAGAACTTCTAACAGCAGACATCATAGGTGATTCATTTTTACTTGGAAAGGAAAAAGAAGGGGATTCTCAATGAGATTTCTCTTCCCTGGATGTAAATTGTTATTCACCATATTTATGGTTGGGCCTGGCTTTGTGGGGGTATCTATTTTTTTCATTAATATTTTTCGTAGCCAGTTAGCTGTGCCTTCTGTGGTATCAGACAGACACATCAGTCCTCGGCCCCATAAGGGAACTGGGTCTGGGCCATTCTCTTTAAGGGTAAGAGGGTCCTTCCCCATGTCTGTGGCAAAGTTTGTTGGTCTTGGTGGTGCCAGAGGCAGTCAGCAGCAGATGTGCCATGAGCGTTCAGCTTTAGAGAGATAAAAGTGAACAAGGCATGATGGAGAGTATTTCAGGGGGACTCCTTCAGTGGGGGTATCATTCCCCCCTCTTTTGTTTTTAAAGCCAATTTTTCAGAGTTCTTGTAAAATCACGGCAGAAGTGCCAACAGTCGATCCTTCCACACTCAGAGAGTCATGAAGACCCTATTTAAGGATATATAAATCTATATTAATAATCTTTTGTCAAAGGACTGTTATAGCACCGCTGACAACTAATCAGACTATATAATATATCAATTAGTAATAGCTTCTTCTACTTTTTGTGAGATTACCTCTCTTTCGTCGATTAATTGTTGAGGAAAATTAGGGTTTACCTCTCTTTAGAGAATATTGAACAGAGACTTAAATTCTTTTGTGGAGAGCTTAAAATAGGATCTTAGCCAATTAGCATCTCCTAGAAACCTTTGAAATTAATTTAAAATAAGTAAACACTCTCCCTCTCTCCTTTTTTAGACCCTTTATTTGTGTGGTTTTTTTATTAGATATTATTTGTATTTACCTTTCAATGTTTTCTCCTCTCCCATTCTCCCCCAAAACCCCTTATCCCATACCCCCTCCTCCTAATTTTTGTGAGGGTGTGCTCCAAACATCCTCCCAGTCCCATCTCCCTGCTCTTGAATTCCCACAGAGTAGGGGATCCAAACTTTCAGGGACCATGGCCCTCCACTTTCACTGAAGTCTAACAAGGTCACCCTTAATTCCCTATACAGGTGCATGAGTCCCTCCCTTTATGCTCTCTGGCTGGTGGTTTAGACTTTGGGAGCTCTGGTTGAAACTTTTGATACTCCTTCTAGAAAGGACCAAAGCATCCACGCTTTGGTCTTCCTTCTTCTATGTGAGATTTATGTGGTCTATACGTAGTTTCTTAGAAATTGTGAGCTTTTGGGCTAATATCCACTTATCAGTGAGTGCATACTATGTATGTTCTTTTTTTTTTTTTTTTAACTTTACCTTTCACTCCTAGTCGAAGCCAAAGCCGTGCACAGTCTTGTCCCCATTAGTCTCTGTCTCACCTCCCACCACTTCCTGCCTCTTTTCCAGTCACACTGGCCTTTCTGCTGGTCCTTGAGCATACTAAGAGGGCTCCTGCCTGAGTTTCTATACCACCTGCTTGTTCTTCTAGGTCTTTATGCAGCCATCTCTTTAAAGAACCATGCCTGACTGTATTTTAAATTACAGCCAGTGTGCAACTTAATATCCCTGCCCCCTCCCCCTCCCTCCTGTCGTCTTTCATTGCCTATTCACAGATGGCACGGTATGGTGTTTTGTCTGTCTCCCTGTCTTAAAGTACAAAGTTGTCCATTGTTCCATGTATGCTTCTGTTCTTTCCCCAAGAGGTAAGCTACACCGGGTCATGGCTTTTTATCTGTATTGTTCACTGCTCTATCCCCAGAGCCTGGAGCAGCACCTGATATGGAGTGGAGACTAATAAATACTTGTTGAATAGGTTCATTAAGCATATAAACTACTGTTACCAAGATTCTGGCAACTTCATTTGGTCAAACTGGGTTTTGCTTA
>NW_021604564.1:1851126-1851391 GCF_004785775.1 Grammomys surdaster | reverse complement strand
CCCCTCGCCCCTCCTCCTTCTTCTCTGTGGATGTAACCTCTATCTACACCCCCCCACTCCCACCTCCCCACCCTCAAAATTCCCACCCCCTGGGGCATCCAGCCTTCATGAGGTCAAGGTTCTCTTCTTCCACCTATGCCCAGCAGGGCCCTCCACTTTTACATATTCAGCTGAAGCCCTGGATCCCCCCCTAAGTGCTCCCAGGCTGGTGGTTTAGACCCTGGGAGCTGTGGTTGGTTGGTATTGTTGCTCTCCTCATGGTGCC